>NC_092167.1:18208864-18508864 GCF_045791955.1 Oncorhynchus clarkii lewisi | reverse complement strand
TTTAACCAAGTTACTCCTTGTGTATTTATTATTACTTTTATTATTCCGTGTTATTACTTTTCAATATTTTCTCTATTATCTTTCGAACCTGCATTGTTAGAAAGGGCCCGTAAGTAAGCATTTCACTGTTAGTCTATACCTGTTGTTTACGAAGCATGTGACAAATAAAATGTTATTTGACATCTGTAATGTATAGGGGTGGCAGGTAGCCTAGTGGTTAGAGCATTGGGCCAGTAACCGAAAGGTTGCTGGACCAAATCCCCGAGCAGACAAGTTAAAAATATGGTGTTCTGTCCCTGAACAAGCCAGTGTTCCCCGGTCGGCCATCATTGTAAGTAGAATTTGTTCTTAAAAATGTTTTAAATACATCTCCTACTCGTTGTGTCTGCATGTGTTGCGTGCAAGGGCACAGGCTGCCTAAGGAAGTTGATCTCGTTACGTTGTGTACACAAGAGAACCAACCTTCTCATCGAGATGAATGCGTAGATGAGCATTGTTCCACTGGAGAGAACATACAGTGTTCTCTCTTGCCATTAGATTACATGAAATCTACAGGCTACTGAGTTTAAAGCCCTGAAATATGTGTTCCAGAGTACTTAGTGCATTCACACGCGGTTTTACAACTAGAGCTACACAGACATGGTGATGTGGATGAAAGAAGATGCTCTTTCATCTAGGCATGGGGGCTAAATTCTCCTCGATGGGTATTTTTTCCCTTTCATCACGCTTAATGTGTTTGAAATTGATTTGGAGGAGAAGAAGAAGAGTGAGGACAGAGAGATAGGAGAAGGAGTAAGAGAAAGGCCAGAGGAGAGAGGACAGAGAGGGAGATTATTTTTTTTTTTTAACCTTCATTTAACTAGGCAAGTCATTTAAGAACAAATTCTTATTTACAATGACGGCCTACCTCGGCAAAACTCAGATGTTGCTGGGCCAATTGTGCATCGCCCTATGGGATTCACAATCACAACCAGATGTGATATAGCCTGGATTCAAACCAGGGACTGTAGTGATGCCTCTTGCGCTGAGATGTAGTGCCTTAGCCTCTCTCGGGCAGGTGGGACAGTAGCGTTGCACCTGGCCAACATCCGGTGAAATTGCAGAGCGCCAAATTCAAAATACAAAATTGCTAATATAAAAAATTCATGAAAATACAAGTGTCATAGCGCATGGTCCAATTTACAATAGGCTTTACGGCGAAAGCATAGCATTTGATTGTCTGAGGACTCACATACTTCCAACTCACATACTTCCTGCATTAACATAAATTCATAACCTGCACAAAATTACGCGCACACGGTCACGCAAACCAGCACTTCATGAAATTAGTGTCCACAAACCAAAAGGTAATTTTATTTGTCTTCTTTCAAAATACAAGCCGGAAACCATGTCTAAAGACTGTTGACATCTAGTGGAAGACATAGGAACTGCAACCTGTGTCCTAGTTATGAGACTTTCCCATAGAAAAGATTATGAAAGTCCAATGACCTCAACAACAAAAAAAGTGCTGGATGGATTGTCCTCAGGGTTTCGCCTGCAAAATCAGTTATGTTATACCCACAGACACTATTTTAACAGTTTTAGATACTTCAGAGTGTTTTTTATCCAATACTACCGATTATATGCATATCCTAGCTTCTGGGCCTGAGTAACAGGAAATTTGACTTTGGGCACGTTTGTCATCCAAATTTCAAAATACTGCCCCCTGCCCTAGAGAGGTTAAACAGCTGCCCTACTCAGGAGCCTAGATGGAGAGAGAGAAGAGAGAGATTGTAGAGGAATAGGAGTGTAAAGATGACATAGAAGGGAGTGTGTGTGCGTGTGCATGTGTGTGTGCGTGTGTGTGTGTCAGTCACCAGATCTCAGCCCAATTGAACAAACACTTATGGGAGATTCGGGAGCGGCGCCTGAGACAGCATATTCCACGACTATAAACAAAACACAAAAGTATGACATTTCTTATGGAAGAATGGTGTGGCATCCCACCAATAGAGTTCCAGACAGTTGTAGAATCTATGCCAAGGAGCATTGAAGCTGTTCTGGCAGCTCGTGGTGGCCCAATGCTCTTGAAGACACTTAATGTTGGTGTTTCCTTTATTTAGGCAGTTACCTATAGATGGTGAGCTGTTTGAGTCTGTGAGTGCGAGGGATGGGAAGAGAGAGAGGGAAAGGATAGAGAGAAAGGGAGATAAAGAGAGAGAGAGAGAGTGAAAGAGGAGGAGCAAAGAGTGAGCGAGAGTGAGCGAGAGAGAGAGAGAGAGAGAGAGAGAGAGAGAGAGAGAGAGAGAGAGAGAGAGAGAGAGAGAGAGAGAGAGAGAGAGAGAGAGAGAGAGAGAGAGAGAGAGAGAGAGAGAGCTGTGTAGTGTGTAGGCGTAGGAAGTGTTCCGTCTCATCTCTTGGTCGTGTTCTCTCAGTGGAGAAGTCAGTCTCCTCTGTGCTTGGATCACTTCCTGTCCTGACCTCTCCACTGAAAGTATTGTAACTGCCTTTTTACCCAGCAGCCCTCAGCTACGCGCCAACACTCCTCTGTGTGCAGCCAAGCTACTGCTGGTGCTGCGCATTCCTCATTCACACCTCACAGTGGGCAGTGTGTGTGTGTGGTTGCCAACCAGACATACCAGAAGAAGGTGTAACAAACTAACGTGTGTGTGCGTGCGTGTGTCAATGTCAATGAGAGGATATCTCACATCAGAATTAGACGTTCATCCATGTCATCCATGTTTCCAAGTTTCTAAATTGTTCCAAACGTCAAATTTAGAAGTGTTTAAGGTTCAGGCATTCACTCAGAATTTTTAAGGTTCTGGCGTTAACTCCAAACTCTTAAAGTTAGACTCCTTACCGTAACTCCAAATGGTTACGGTAAGGGTTGTGGTTTAGGATAAGCTTAAAACAAAATAATCAAAATCAACTTTCTATGGCTGAATTTGAACTTCCAACTTCCAAAATCAGAGGCAGATGCTTAAGGCGCTGCATGGTTAATCTGTCTGTCTGCATTGGCCGTGCAGCATTTACAGTGTTACGACCTTTGTAAAAGTCAGCATTCCTACTTTTTTGCGCTTCGTAGAGCAGGGCAGAGCTGTTGAGCAGAGCTGTTGTGAAGGATGTTGTCAAGGAAGTGAGTTTGTGTTTTACAGGACCTTCCGCCCCTCACCTACAGTCAACCAATCATATCAATGCGGAGCTATACGGAGCCCTCCGCATTATTACGACATTTGAGAGGCACACGGCAACGCATTACGGAGCTCAATTTGGCCTCTCCGTGCCTCCGGAGGCTTTGCAATTGCCACACAACATCCATAAGGCACCTCCGACCGCATTTTCAGTTCAAGCATAAATTGGTTCTTACGCCCATCCACCATCCCCATCCACAACTGAAACATACTTGAATGTAACACTACTCGCTGTTGCCCCTAGTGTCTGGTTTCCGAATCATTTCCCGACGTCCTCAGACATAGATGGACGTCGAATGATGACGTGTATCACGGGTGACTTGGCTAAGGTGAAATAAAAAAGTTGTAAAAAATTAAATGAATCCTCCGGTTGTCAATTATCTAATATTAATCAATAATATTTAAACCGAACAATAGCGTATTCAATAGAGAGGAAAAAACAATGAACGGCTGTGCACATGGTCACGCAAACCAGCTCTTCATGAAATTAGTGTCCACCTGGGACACCTGACACTTCGATTGAGAGGCTCCTTTTTATGACAAACCCACTGTGACACACGCGTGCAGATACACACACACACACACACACACACACACACACACACACACACACACACACAGGGCTGTAAAATGGTAATGGCTGCATCCACAATAGATTTTAATCACTTTTTTTCAGTGATAAACAAACAATGTGTTTCGACCGTCATGGTGCTCGGATACAACTGTATTAGCCTGGCGTACCAACACTGTGGTCTCATGATGCACACACGGCTGGTGAAAGGCACCACCAATCTATGAAGAGAATAGTATTCTTTATCTGCCCTGCAGCTGTAAAGGGTGTGAGATGAAGTCTTGGTTCTTGGTTACATAACCTGCATTTCTTTAGGTGGATAAGCGACGCAGCTTTTGTATGTCATTTCAGTAGTCAGACAATATCTGCCCATTTCACTCGAATGCTTTCAGTTGTACAACCGACTCGGTATCCCGCTTTCCCTGTCCCTTGTTCATGTGTGCTGCTATGCTGCATACATAGAGACATAAGTACCACAGCGCCATCTATTGAAACACTGGTTGTAACAGCAGGCAGGCTGATTGAAAAGCCTGGCGATACTCCAAGTTTATAGGAAACAAATGGCGAGGTTATCTGTTAGGGGTTAGGTTGTAAAGAGGATGAGGAGGAAGATGTTTGTGTATATCTAAACTCTGGGCTTTCTTCTGCGCTTTTACCATCCTCTTTTTTTCTGCTCTCCTTTTTTCTAAGTCATTCATGCATGCCTCTCTCTCTCTTTCTCTCGCTCTCTCTCTCTCTCTTTCACACATGCTCTTTCTCTCTCTCTGTCTCTCTCGTGTATACTACCCTCGGTACTCCCCATTCTAAATTCACTCTTTCTCGTCTCCATGCCTCCATCTTTCAATCTCCATCTATTTCAGATTGGCAGTCTGAAGGAGTTGTAGTGTGCCAGTTAGGCCATCAACCCCCTCACAAAGCCTCTTGATGAGTAACTGCCAAGTCACTGATGTAAATCACACACACACGGACGCACACATGCACGCACGCACACACACAAATGCACCCCCACCCCCCACCCTTACACACAGTGAAGTCCCAGTTCTCCGCTCGACTCTGTCCCAACCAATTATAAGGCTTCTAGCTACCTGAGTGCCCGGCGTCCACTACCCTCCAAACACAATTATCTCCACCTTAACACATTAAAATCATTGATCACACGGTGGGTCCTGAAATGCCGGTGGGAATGAAACAAGCAAAAATCAATGTTTATTCCACCCAGTGGGCCCCATTGCCTGTCTGCCTGGGCTTGATGTGTGTCCCCTGCCTTTCGCAACCACTTTTAATCAGAGCCTTCAATGTGTGTGAGAGAGAGTGAGAGAGAGAGAGAAATATGAGTAAAAAGAGAGATGGGAAGGATGGGTCATGCTCGATCTCCGAATTTATTTGAAGGATAGGTATGATGTGAAATTAATAGATTGTTTTAATGTCAAATGAATATGGTTGATTTTTAAGGTTAGGGAAAGGTTCAGTGAATAGTGCTACTTTTTAGGATGTCAATATAAATGAATGTATTTATGATTGTTTGTTATTTTGTCTTGCCTTTTATTCATTATATGTGTTTTTGTTTTTTCCATCGAGGACCACTTTGGAAACAAGCGTTTTAATAAATACTTTCAAGTGATATCCTCTGTGTCCACATTCTACCTTTTGTTGTATATGTACACTACCAGTCAAAAGTTTTAGAACACCTTCTCATTCAAGGGTTTTTCTTTGTTTTTACCATTTACTACATTGTAGAATAATAGTGAAGACGTCAAAACTACGAAATAACACATATGGAATCATGTAGTACACAAAAACGTGTTAAACAAATCAAAATATAGTTTATATTTGGATTCTTCAAAGTAGACACCCTTTGCACAGATGACAGCTTTGCACACTATTGGCATTCTCTTAACCAGCTTCACCTGGAATGCTTTTCCAACAGTCTTGAAGGAGTTCCCACATATGCTGAGCACTTGTTTGCTGCTTTTCCTTCACTCTGCGGTCTGACTCATCCCAAACCATCTCAATTTGGTTGAGGTCGTGGAATTGTGGACGCAAGGTCATATGGGTCGTTGTCCTGTTGAAAAGCAAATTATAGTCCCACTAAGCCCAAACAAGATGGGATGGCGTATCACTGAAGAATGCTGTGGTAGCCATGCTGGTTAAGTGTGCCTTGAATCAGCACCCCCACAACTCCATATCATAACACCTCCTCCATGCTTTACGGTGAGAAATACACATGCCGAGATCATCCATTCACCCACACCATGTCTCTCAAAGACACGGCGGTTGGAACCAAAAATCTCAAATTTGAACTCCAGACCAAAGGACAAATTTCCACCGGTCTAATGTCCATTGCTCATGTTTCTTGGCCCAAGCAAGTCTCTTCTTCTTATTGGTGTCCTTTGGTAGTGATTTCTTTGCAGCACTTCGACCATGAAGGCCTGATTCACGCAGTCTCCTCTGAACAGTTGATGTTGAGATGTGTATGTTACTTGAACTCTGTGAAGCATTTATTTGGGCTGCAATTTCTGAGGCTGGTAACTTGAATAAACTTATCCTCTGCAGCAGAGGTAACTCTGGGTCTTCGTTTCCTGTGGTGGTCCTAATGAGAGCCAGTTTCATCATAGCGCTTGATGGTTTTTGCGACTGCATTTGAAGAAACTTTCAAAGTTCTTTCCGTATCGACTGACCTAGGTGTAGGTGTTCTAAAACTTTTGACAGGTAGTGTATGTTACCCAAAATGAATTCAATTCAATTCAATTCAAACCGCCATGGCAGAACAATGACTAAAATAGAGCGAGCAGAGACCAGAGACCTCCATCTCTAAAAGGGGTGACCATAGAGCATTGGTTAAGAGGATTATATATTGTTTATGAGCATGGCCTTATTTCTATTACAGCACATTTGATGACTGACGTTCTTTTTTTTTCAATTTAACCAGGCAAGTCAGTTAAGAACAAATTCTATTTACAGTGACAGCCTACTGGGGAATATTGGGTTAACTGCCTTGTTCAGGGGCAGAACAACAGATCTTTACCTTGTCAGCTCAGGGATTCAATTCAGCAACCTTTCAGTTACTGGCCCAACGCTCCAACCATTAGTCTACCTGCCGCCCCTCGCATTCATATTCCATTCACCCAGCTCATTGTAATATGTATACGTTTAGAGCACTACATTATACTCACATTTTCCATATACTGTACCCACCATGAGGTTGCTACAACCTAGCCTACAAATGAAAGTTTGTAATGTAGGTGCACAGGTTGAAAGACAAATTGGATTAATCAAGGTCACAAACAGTGACTTTCAATACCGCCTTACACACACTTGCCTGCATTTACCTGATCTAGGGTGTAATAATTAGTCCCACGAGTTGCAAATGAGAGTTTATTGGATTCAGGTAGGCTTATAGCAGTTATGTTCCGTTCCGGCTTTCTAGCCATTGCCGCTCCATTTTTCATTTATCCATTTGTTTTGTCTTGTTCCCTGCACACCTGGTTTTCATTCCCCAATCACACTACATGTATTTATTCCTCTGTTCCCCCTCATGTCTTTGTGTGAGATTGTTTTGTGTTACGTGTCTATGTTGACGCGTTTTACTGGTATGCGTTTATTCCGTGTTTTATTTCACGAGGTATGTTATTGTGTTTATACAATATTACTGTGACTGTTTGCGCTTTGGCACTTTTGCATTGGCTGGAGGTTTCGACCCAGTGGCGTCCATCTGTTGGTTTCTCCTGCTTAAATAAAGTGTGCGCCTGTTCACAACTCTCTGCTCTCCTGCACCTGACTCCGCTCCCAGTACGCACGCCAATGACAAAGCAATTATTCTTGGGTGAATTGAAATTGACCCAAAAATATATATACAGTGCCCCTTAACCTGTTCACATTTTGTTACGTTACAGCCTTATTCTAAAATGTATTAAATAGTTTTTTCCCTCATCAATTTATACATAATACCCCATAATGACAAAGCAAAAACAGGTTTTTAGAAATTTTAGCAAATTTACAACAAAAAAATGATAAGGAAGTATCACATGTACATACGTATTCAGACCCTTTACTGAGTACTTTGTTGAAGCACCTTTGGCAGTGATTACAGCCTTGAGTCTTCTTGGGTTACGACGCTACAAGGGTCATATAATGCAAGAGCCCGTGGTCTAGCGGTAACGCACCCGGGTTAGACACGTCACTCCCCACCGGGATTAAATTCCCTGCTCCCACCCTTCAATCTGTTTCTCCCACCTATCTGTATCCCATTTGTCATTTCATAACTGTCAGAATACCCCAAAATATAAATATTGTTTAATGATTTGTTAATTTCATTTTACCAAAATAATGTAAGTTGCTAAAATGTAAGAATATTTCACGATGGTAACCGAACAGAGAGAAAAGTGAGTGAATGAACTCATTGGAAGTCTTTGGTTTTAATCACCTTGCATTTCATATCTTGCCACGTGACTGTGTTTAGAGAATTGTGGGAAATAAATGTTTAGACTTTTAGATTTTTTCACACATTGTTGTATACATGTTTGAAGAAAGAAAAGTATATGTCTATATTATTATTATGTTTTTTTTGTGCCCTAGGTGTAATGGATTATGATGAACAGATATCAAAACCATCTGGCAAATTGACATTCAATGAGGACAGCCACCATTCCCACATTCATGATTGTCATTAGAATCCTAAATTCTTGCAGTTTAACCTCTAGTTAGTGCTGGTGGTTTGAACAATGTGTTTGACAATGTCAAATGTTTAAAATGATCATATACATAAAACAACGAAGACGTCTCTGAAAAAGGGATCTAAATCTGCACTAGACAGGATTCAAAACACTGTAATGGTGTTTACAAGCTTTAGTGGGAGGAAACGACACCAAAAGAGAAGGTATCTAATTCTGCACTGAACTTGACAATCTTTTCTGTTAGTTTCACGCAGTCCCTGGCAAGTTGTTGTACAACATTTGATTAAGTGGTGTTATAACACACCATGTAATGTTTCAAAGCGTCTCAGCACAATGTGTTTCAATAGTCCAGCAAAGTTAAGGTGTCGTCTCCTTCAAGTTGGTGGCAGCTCAGTTGCCAATAGTTTTGATCTTACAAAGCACTTAATTTGAACGGTGTAGAATGAGAACATGCTGCGTGCATGCACACACATACACATGGACACACGCATCTCCCCTGAACACGAAGGTTCAGATTGGAATGGAACAGCTGTCTACTCTGCTGTGGAATTGCATTCCTAGGGGGGTAAGGTTTGATAATTGACAACAGGTTGCAAATGCGGTCGTTTTATCTGCACTATTCTGAATTCATCTCTCTCCTCTTATTAAGGGAGTAGATTGAAAGGAACACAAATGAGAGGTATCTCTCTCAAAGAGAGGGATCGATGGAGACAGAAAAAGGAGTAAAAGTGCCTTTGATTGTCTTTGCCACTTAAACAGTCGTCAACCCTAGTAAACGTTGAGGGAGAGAGGAAGGGACAGGAGAGAAGGTTGGTTGAAGAGGAGGAGTAAAACTTAATTATTCATGACTATATTGCATATGAGTAGGTTTACTCTCTCAGATATGGCCCAGCTTCTTTCACTCTTGTTGATAGAAGCTTCAAATTGCCTTTGACTTCCTTGTTTGTCACACTTCTATTCCCTCTCTGTCCCCAATCCAACCCCCATTAGGCTGGGATGCATATAGAGCATACCAACACATTCCTTGATTTGATATAAGTTCCCAACTGTATACTTTTAGAAAAGGTTCCACCTAGAACCTAAAAGGGTCTCCTGCTGCCCTTCGGGGAGAACCCTTCAAATAACCTTTTGGGCTCCATGTAGAACCCTTTCCACAGAGGGCTCTACCTGGAACCAAAGAGTTATTCAAAGGGTTCTCCCATGGGGAGAGTGTATCCTATACTCCCTGTCAAACGCCATACCATAAACGCTTGTTGCCGTGCAAGTACAGTACTTCTTCATGTCTCAGTGAAGGTGACATCCCTGCGGGATGCTTCGGTAAGCTAGCTTCAGTACAACTAGCTTCTGTGTCCAGCCCCCACTCTAACCTTGTCTCTGCCTTGGTCTGAGGTTTGTGGTCTGGGAGAGTGTATCCCCTCTACCTCACACCATCGATCTGCTTTTATAAACATGGGTGGCATTTCAGTCTGCCCTTTCCCAGCCCCAGCCTCATCCCTGACTCAGAGCTTCACTGTGTGTCTGCAGTCTGTATATAGACCAGAGAGTCTTTACACTCTGATTGGCACAGACTTGCCTCTAGTCTCTACGCGGTGTCTCGAGACCTTGGGACTACGAATAAGGTTTTTATCTGCGCAAAGCATAGAGATACTGAGCATCAAATTTTTCACGTCTCAGATTTCAGAACTGTTTTGTAGTGAATTCCTCTTTTATTACCCATTCATGCCCTCACCTTAAAGGTACCCAAACTGCTGAGTATCAAAATCCTAAGATATTTGTAAGTCAGTTTTTTTAGGAGCATGCAATCGCAGATAGAAGCTTATGGCTCTGAAATGTCCATCTGGGCTCAGCCATATGGCACCGAATGTTACAATTATTTCAATTTCAATAGAAAAGTACAGACATTGAATGATTAAATAAAGAGAATATCCTTCCTTACTTCAAATCTCATTATCAAATATATTAATTCATATTCATCACACATTTGTTAAAGCGAAAGTTCCCTAAAATGACAAGTACAATGTGTCCTATGGATAACTAGCAACATTTCTAAAGCTTAGCTCTGGATGAGTAAACTGATATATATGTTTCTGGTCTCAGACACCCAAATTCACTACTTGCTAGTTATCAATACAATGTGGTAAGTTTGTACTTTTGGTGAAATAGCATTTCCATGGAGGTTTTCGTATATTGATATAGAATAAGACAAAAACAGCAATGCCTCTCCCGAGTACCTTAAATATGATGTTAGGCACCTGCATTCATTGATTTTACCATAAAAAGCTTATGTTATCACCATTCTTTTGAAAAAGTGGTGAAAAAAATAATTTAGCTAGGTAATTGAAAAAGAGGACCAAAACCTATAATATGAATTAAGATTTGGGACAATAAGCTTCTATCTGAAAAATGTATAGTTTTGAGATGAGTATTTTTCAAGTCCCAGATCTCTTTCATGACTCGAGAAGTACCTTACATTAAAAAATATACATTGACAACACAGCATTGTTTGATTGAATTGCAGATATAACCTTACAGCACCAAGTTAAAAGGTGTTGGCGTAGATAGAACTTTGTCATTTTTTTCATCGTAAATAGGTCTGATTTTATCTGATAGAACCTTATAGTCCCAAGGTCACGGTTTCCATAAGGCTAGTGAAGGAGTATCAAGCTGCGGTTGACTTGGGCACCACCATTCTGGATCTGTTTTGTTCGTCCATAGCCGTCCTTTATCGTCTGACTGACGCGCGCGACCCACGTGACTACACAGCAAGCTGTATCTCACTGGTCTGGTTTCCTGGGCTTGTAAAAGTGGAGTTTAGCTCAAATTTCTAGCGACTTTGAGCTACTTTTTGATTGGTTTTCATGTGCACCCTATTTGAATGCACAACGTCCCCCACGCTTCCTCGTCAATTTGCTACGCACCCACTAAGAGGTAAACAAGCCAAGATAAAGTTAGGTCTAACTAAAACTGTTTGGAGAAAAACTCAGTGATGGAGCTTTCTGAAAAGGAGATAGAGAGACGACACTGCCACATAGTAACAACCAACGTAGGGATTTAATTTAAATAGGAGCAACTTGAAGCATTTCAAGCTTTTGTGCAAGGGGAAGATGTATTAGCGATCTTGCCAACAGGCTTTGGGGAAAGCCTCATTTACCAGCTAGCCAGCTAGTTATGGTCTTGAAGAAGCAAGGACAACAGCCTCCATTTCTGACAGCCTCGACGCTGCTAAAGGCTGTGGTGGACGGAGGATCAAAACCACGAGGCAACAGCGTTGGATCGCAGAGCCGTGGTTGTGGAGGAGAATGAAATAATGCTATGCAACTTTGTCTTCTGAAGTCAGGAGAGCTATTTGTGGAAGACTGGATGAGTTGACTTCAGTCCTATGCAGCTCCAAAATAGTTGGAATCGTTGTTGATTTCAACGGTATGAGCATTTGATAAGTGTTAAGACTCCTTGACTTTTTCAACATTTTGTGACGTTACAGCCTTATTCTAAGAATTGATTATTTTGTGTTTCTCCTCATCAATCTACACACAATACCCCATAATGCCCGGCCAAACTGAGCAATCGGGGGAGAAGGACCTTGGTCAGAGAGGTGAGATGGGAGAAACTTCCAGAACAACAACCATCTCTGCAGCACCCCACCAATCAGGTTTTGGTAAAGTGGCCAGACGGAAGCCACTCCTCGGTAAAAGGTACGTGCCAAAAGGCACCTAAAGGACTCTCAGACCATGAGAAACAAGATTCTCTGCTCTGATGAAACCAAGATTGAACACTTTGGCCTGAATGCCAAGCGTCACTTCTGGAGGAAACCTGGCACCATCCCTATGGTGAAGCATGTTGGTGGCACCATCATGCTGTGAGGATGTTTTCCAGCGGCAGGGACTGGGAGACTAGTCAGGATCGAGGGAAAGGTGAACAGAAAAAAGTACAGAGAGATCCTTGATGAAAACCTGCCCCAGAGCACTCAAGGCCTCAGACTGGGGCCAAGGTTCACCTTACAACAGGAAAACAACCCTAAGCACACAGCCAAGACAATGCAGGAGTGGTTCGGGACAAGTCTCTGAATGTCCAGCCAGAGCCCAGACTTGAACACGATCAAACATCTCTGGAGTGACCTGAAAATAGCTGTTCAGTAACACTCCCCATCCAACTTGACAGAGCTTGCCAGGATCTGCAGAGAAGAATGGGAGAAACTCCCCAAATACAGGTGTGCTGAGCTTGTAGCATCATACCCAAGAAAACTTGAGGTTGAAATTGCTGCCAAAGGTGCTTCAACAAAATACTGAGTGAAGGTTCTGAATACTTTTGTAAATGTGATATTTCAGTTTTTTATTTTTAATACATTTGCGAAAAATTCATTTTTGCATTGTCATTATGTGTGTAGATTGATGAGGAGAAACACAAAATAATCAATTTTAAAACAAGGCTGTAACGTAACAAAATGTGGAAAGAGTAAAGTGGTTTGAATACTTTCCGTATGCACTCTACAATGACCTAGAACTGTACTTTGACAATATAGAATGGCACTGCGATGGATACATGGAACGAAAATTATAGTGATCAAATCAAAATGTATTGGTCACATGCACGTGTTTAGCAAATGTTATTGCAGGTGTAGCGAAATGCTTGTGTTTCTAGCTCCAACAGCGCAGTAATATCGAACAAGATAAATGTAATAATTGCAAAGCAATACAAACAATACAGTACACACAAATCAAAAGAAAAGGAATGGAATTAAGAATATATACATATTTGAATGAGTATTGTTGGAGCAGCAGATACTAAACTACAGTAGAATAGAACAAAATACAGTATATACCGTACATATGAGATGAGTAATGCAAAACAGTTGAAGTCAGAAGTTTACATACACCTTAGCCAAATACATTTAAACTCAGTTTTTCACAATTCCTGACATTTAATCCTAGTAAAAATTCCCTGTTTTAGGTCAGTTAGGATCACCACATAATTTTAAGAATATGAAATGTCAGAGTAATAGTAGAGAGAATTATTTATTTCAGCTTTAATTTCTTCATCATATTCCCAGTGGGTCAGAAGTTTACATACACTCAATAAGTATTTGTTAGCATTGCCTTTGAATGTTTAACTTGGACCAAACATTTTGGCAGCCTTCCACAAGCTTCCCAAAATAAATTGGGAGAATTTTGGCCCATTCCCCCTGACAGAGCTGATGTAACTGAGTCAGGTTTGTAGGCCTCCTTGCTCGCACATGCTTTTTCGGGTCTGCCCACACATTTTCTATGGGATTGAGGTCAGGGCTTTGTGATGACCACTCCAATACCTTGCTTTGTTGTCCTTAAGCCATTTTGCTTTGGAAGTATGCTTGGGGTCATTGTCCATTTGGAGGACCCATTAGCGACCAAGCTTTAACTGATGTCTTGACATGTTGTTTCAATATATCCACATTATTTTACATCCTCATGATGCCATCTATTTGTGAAGTGCACCAGTCCCTCCTGCAGCAAAGCACCCCCACAACATGATGCTGCCACCCCCGTGCTTCATGGTTGGGATGGTGTTCTTCGACTTGCAAGCTTCAACCTTTTTTCCTCCAAACATAACGATGGTCATTATGGCCAAACAGTTCTATTTTTGGTTCATCAGAACAGAGGACATTTCTCCAAAATGCACAATCTTTGTCCCCATGTGCAGTTGCAAACTGTAGTCTGACTTTTTTTATGGTGGTTTTGCAGTGGCTTCTTCCTTGCTAATAGGCCTTTCATGTTATGTCGATATTGGACTCGTTTTACTGTGGATATAGATACTTTTGTAACTGTTTCCTCCAGCATCTTCACAAGGTCCTTTGACGTTGTTCTGGGATTGATTTGCACTTTTCGCACCAAAGTACGTTCATCTCTAGTAGTTTGCTCCCTTGATGCTTTGGGCAGACCACACCACCCTCTGGAGAGCCCTGCAGTTGCAGGCGGTACAGTTGCCGTACCAGGCGGTGATACAGCCCGACAGGATGCTCTCAATTGTGCATCTGTAAAAGTTTGTGAGGGTTTTTGGTCCTAAGCCAAATTTCTTCAGCCTCCTGAGGTTGAAGAGATGCTGTTGTGCCTTCTTCCCCACACTGTCTGTGTGGGTGGACCATTTCAGTTTGTCAGTGATGTGTACGCCGAGGAACTTGAAGCTTTACACCTTCTCCACTGCAGTCCCATCAATGTGGATAGGGGGGTGCTCAATCTTCTGTTTCCTGAAGTCCACGTTCATCTCCTTTGTATTGTTGACTTTGAGTGTGAAGTTATTTTCCTGCACCACACTCCCAGGGCCCTCACCTCCTCCCTGTAAGCTCTCTCGTCATTGTTGTTAATCAGGCCTACTACTGTTGTGTCATCTGCAACCTTGATGATTGAGTTGGAGGCGTGCGTGGCCACGCAGTCATTGGTGAACAGAGAGTACAGGAGGGGGCTGAGCACACACCCTTGTGGGGCCCCTGTGTTGAAGATCAGCGAAGTAGAGGTGTTGCTTCCTACCTTCCCCACCTGGGGAAGAACCAGTTGCACAGGGTGGGGTTCAGACCCAGGGCCCCGAGCTTGGAGGGTAATGAGCTTGGAGGGTACTATGGTGTTGAATGCTGAGCTATAGTCAATGAACAGTATTCTTACATAGGTATTCCTCTTGTCCAGGTGGGATAGGGCAGTGTGCAGTGCAATGGTGATTGCATCGTCTGTAGATCTATTGGGGGGGTAAGCAAATTTAAGTCAGTCTAAGGTCTCAGGTAAGGTAGAGGTGATATTATCCTTGACTAGTCTCTCAAAGTACTTCATGGGGCAAAATTAATTTAGTTCAGTTACCATTGCTTTCTTGGGTACAGGAACAATGGTGGACATCTTGAAGCATGTGGGGACAGCAGACTGGCATAGGGAGAGATCGAATATGTCAGTAAACACTCCAGCCAGCTGGTCTGCGCATGCTCTAAGGATGTGCCTAGGGATGTCGTCTGGATTAGGGATGCAGCCTTGCCTGGGTTAACACGCTTAAATGTCTTACTCATGTCGGCCACGGAGAAGGAGAGCCCACAGTCCTTGGTAGCGGGCCGCGTCGGTGGCACTGTGTTATCCTCAAAACTTGCGAAGAAGGTGTTTCGCTTGTCCGAAAGTAAGACGTCGGTGTCCGCAACGTGGCTGGTTTTCCCTTTGTAGTCCGTGATTGTCTGTAGACCCTGGCAAATGCGTCTCGTGTCTGAGCCATTGAATTGTGAAATGACACACCAGTGAATGATTGATTGAAAGTGTTGTATTTGTACAAATGTAATAAATTAGAAGTGTTTGCTTGCAGGAAATGTTTGCATGATAGGCCTATGAGACATTGAGTAGAATAGAACTACATCATAAATGACTGCATGGGTGACAGGTATGATAAGGTCTGAAAGAGGCACTATAGAAAATACTTTTACTGGATTAACTATTGGAAACCCACTCAAAACCTTTTCATAAGCAAAAACTACATGCATTGTAATCAAACGTGCTTCAATACCTTTATATTGTTACCAATGATATGTTCATTCTGAATGAGGATTGGAATTAAGAATCTATAGCCTACTTTTTTATCACTGTCAGCACTCTAACAGTATCTTTCTGTACTGTAGGGGTCAGGACTCAAAATGAAAACCTGCCTTTCGGGAGAGTTTCAGCAAGCATCTAGATCTGTGTTCTTCGGTTAGAGTTGACAACACTATCTTTCTGTAGGGGTCAGGGCACAAAATGAAAACCTGCCTTTCGGGAGAGTTTCAGCAAGCTTGGAGAATTGTGTTCTTTGGTGAAAGAAGATGACAACAGTATCTTTCTGTAGGGGCAGGGCTCAAAAGGAAAACGTGCCTTTCGGGATAGTATCAGCAAGCTTGGAGAACTGCATTCTTACGTGAAATATGATGTTCAACGTAAAATAAAAAGCTCTAGGTCTTTTAATGTGTTCATTTTGTGTAATTTCCCAAAGCCAACAAATGATAACGTTGGTGAAGGATGTCTTCTTAGTGCCAGCATGACCTGTTGACATATACAGTTGAAGTCGGAAGTTTACAGACAGATTATTTCACTTATAATTCACTGTATCACAATTTCAGTGAATCAGAAGTTTAGATACACTAAGATGACTGTGCCTTTAAACAGCTTGGAAAATTCCAGAAAATGTGGCTTTAGAAGCTTCTGATAGGCTAATTGGCATACTTTGAGTCAATTGGAGCTGTACCTTTGGATGTATTTCAAGGCCTACCTTCAAACTCAGTGCCTCTTTCTTGACATCATGGGAAAATCAAAAGAAATCAGCCAAGACCTCGGAAAAAAAATTGTAGACCTCCACAAATCTGGTTCATCTTTGGAGCAATTTCCAAACACCTGAAGATACCATGTTCATCTGTACAAACAATAGTACTCAAGTATAAACACCATGGGGCCACACAGCCCTCGTATCGCTCAGGAAGGAGACGCGTTCTGTTTCCTAGAGATGAACGTACTTTGGTGCAAAAAGTGCAAATAAATCCCAGAAAAACAGCAAAGGACCTTGTGAAGATGCTGGAGGAAACAGTTACAAAAGTATCTATATCCACAGTAAAACGAGTCCAATATCGACATAACTTGAAAGGCCTATTAGCAAGGAAGATGCCACTGCTCCAAAACCACCATAAAAAAGCCAGACTACAGTTTGCAACTCCACATGGGGACAAAGATCGTACTTTTTGGAGAAATGTCCTCTGGTCTGATGAAACAAAATTAGTACTGTTTGGCCATAATGACCATTGTTATGTTTGGAGGAAAAAGGGGATGCTTGCAAACCGAAGAACACCATCCCAACCGTGAAGCACGGGGGTGGCAGCATCATGTTGTGGGGGTGCATTGCTGCAGGAGGGACTGGTGCACTTCACAAAATAGATGGATCATGAGGATGGTAAATAATGTGGATATATTGAAGCAACATCTAAAGACATCAGTCAGAAAGTTAAAGCTTGGTCGCAAATGGGTCTTTCAAATGGACAATAAACCCAAGCATACTTCCAAAGTTGTGGCAAAATGACTTAAGGACAACAAAGTCAAGATATTGGAGTAGCCACCCTTTGCCATGATGACAGCTTTGCACACTCTTGGCATTCTCTCACCCAGCTTCATGAGGTAGTCACCTGGAATACATTTCAATTAACAGGTGTGCCTTGTGAAATGTCTTTCCTTCTTAATGCGTTTGAGCCAATCAGTTGTGTTGTGACAAGGTAGGGGTGGTATACTGAAGATAGCCCAATTTGGTAAAAGACCAAGTCCATATTATTGTAAGAACAGCTCAAATAAGCAAAGAGAAATGACAGCCTATTATTACATGAAGGTCAGTCAATCGGAACATTTCAAGAACTTTGAACGTTTCTTAAAGTGCAGTCGCAAAAACCTTTAAGTGCCATGATGAAACTGGCTCTCATGAGGACCACAAGGAAGGAATATCCAGAATTCATTACAGTTACCAGCCTCAGAATTTGCAGGCCAAATAAATGCTTCACAGAGTTCAAGTAAGACACATCTCAACATCAACTAGAGACTGCGTAAATCAGGCATTCATAGTCGAATTGCTGCAAAGAAACCACTACTAAATGACACCAATAATAAGAAGAGACTTTCTTTGGCCAAGAAACACGCTTAATGGATATTAGACTGATGGAAATGTGTCCTTTTGTCTGGTGAGTCCAAACCACCATGTCTTTGTGAGACACAGAGTAGGTGAACGGATGATCTCTGCATGTGTGATTCCCACCGTGAAGCATGGAGGAGGAGGTGTGATGGTGTGGGGACACTCTCAGTGATTCATTTAGAATTCAAGGTACACTTAACCAACATGGCAACAACAGCATTCTACAGCGATACGCCATTCAATCTGGTTTGCTCTTCGTGCAACTATCATTTGTTTTCAAACAGGACAATGACCCAACACACCTCCAGGCTGTGTAAGGGCAATTTGACCAAGAAGGAGAGTGATGGAGTGCTGTATCAGATGACCTGGCCTCCAGAATCGTCTGACCTCAACCCAATTGAGTTGGTTTGGGATGAGTTGGACCGCAGAGTGAAGCAAAAGCAAGCAACAAGTGCTCAGCATACAGGTGTCTTTTATACTGATAACAAGTTCAAACAGGTGCCATTAATACAGGTAACGAGTGGAGGACAGAGGAGCCTCTTAAAGAAGAAGTTACAGGTCTGTGAGATCCAGAAATCTTGCTTGTTTGTAGGTGACCAAATACATATTTTCCACCATAATTTGCAAATAACTTCATAAAAAATCCTACAATGTAATTTTCTGGATTTTTTTTCTTCTCATTTTGTCTGTCATAGTGGAAGTGTACCTATGATGAAAATTACAGGCCTCTCTCATCTTTTAAATTGAGAGAACTTGCACAATTGGTGGCTGACTAAATACTTTTTTGCCCCACTGTATATGGGAACTCCTTCCAGACTGTTGGAAAAGCATTCCAGGTGAGGCTGGATGAGCGAATGCCAAGAGTGTGCAAAGCTGTCATCTGTGCAAAGGGTGGCTACTTTGAAGAATCTCAAATATAAAATATATTTTGATTTGTTTAACAATTTTTGGTTACTATATGAATCCATATGTGTTATTACATAGTTTTGAAGTCTTCACTATTACTCTACAATGTAGAAAAAAGTAATTGTAAAGAAAAACACTTGAATGAGTAGGTGCGTCCAAACCTTTGACTGGTACTGCGTGTATATACACTACCTTTCTATAGTTTGGGGTCCCTATACACTATAGTGTATAGTGTAAACTATAGTGTCTATACACTATAGTTTGGGGTCCCTTAGAAAGAACTGACAGCTTCATTAAATAGTACCCGCAAAACACCAGTCTCAACCTCAACAGTAAAGAGGCGACTCCGGGATGCTGGCCTTCTAGGCAGAGTTGCAAAGAAAAAGCCATATCTCAGACTGGCCAATATTAAAAAATATTAAGATGGGCAAAAGATCACAGTCACTTGAATTCCGCCTAGAAGGCCAGCATCACGGAGTCGGGTCTTCACTCTTTTTTTCGGGTACTATTTAATGAAGCTGCAGTTGAGGACTTGTGAGGCGTCTGTTTCTCAAACTAGACACTCTAATGTACATGTCTTCTTGCTCAGGTGTGCACCGGGGCCTCTCACTCCTCTTTCTATTCTGGTCAGGGCCAGTTTGCACTGTTCTTTGAAGGGAGTAGTACACAGCGTTGTACGAGATCTTCAGTTTCTTGGAAATGTGACAAGTTTCAGAAGAAAGTTGTTTGTTTCTGGTCATTTTGAGCCTGTAATCAAACCCACAAATGCTGATTTTATTTATTTTACCAGGTAAGTTGACTGCGAGCACATTCTCATTTTACAGCAACAACCTGGGGAATAGTTACAGGGGATGAATGAGCCAATTGTAAACTGGGGATTATTAGGTGACCATGATGGTTGCAGGGCCAGATGGGGACTTTAACAACCCTACTCTTACAATAAATGCCATGGGATCTTTAATGACCTCAGAGAGTCAGTGCCTCCTACTGGCCCTCTAACACCACTTCCAGCAGCATCTGGTCTCCCATCCAGTGCCTGACCAGGACCAACCCTGCTTAGCTTCAGAAGCAAGCCAGCAGTGGTATGCAGGGTGGTATGCTGCTGGCAATGATGCGCAAGATACTCAACTAGTCTAAAGAAGGACAGTTTTATTGTGTCTTTAATCAGGTTTTCTAATTATCAATTATCCTTTTAAAAATCATAAACTTGGATTAGCTAACATAATGTGCCATTGGAACACAGGAATGATGGTTGCTGATAATGGGCCTCGGTACGCCCATGTAGATATTCCATAAAATATCAGCTATTTCCAGCTACAACAGTCATTTACAACATTAACAATGTCTACATCGTATTTCTGACAAATGTAATGTTATTTTAATAGACAAAAAATTTACGGTAGTGTAGATGGACAAACTTTTGAACAATTAGTGTATACTGTGTGAATAACTTTGAATTACAAGTGCATTCCAGACGATGTACCTCCTTTCAGTCTTAAATTCATATGAACAAGAATGCTATAGTTTGACAGGTTATTCATCCTCCCTATCGTCTCAAGATGTAAAAACTCAAAGCCCACTGAATGTTTTACAATGTTATGGTTTGAAAAACGTCCCATAGACACCTAAATGTCCTTTCACTATTTACAGGAGTTCAGCTATCCAGAATCATAACCAGAAACATGCTACTATGAGGCTGAACAAGAATTGTCCCATGCACCAGGGTACAGAGAGGGATGAAAGACACCTTCACTCGACATCTTCACTGAATCTACACCTTCACATTTCACAAAGTAATTCCATGTTTGCTTCATGCTTCATTCCATCCTGTAAAATAAAGTTTATTTTGTACATGCTCTCTGTTTTCTTTATCTATGCATGAATAAATGTTGCATTAGATAGACATTTTAGGTTGACTTAATGAAAGATGATTCATATCACTTTTGGTTTGGTTGGTCATACTTTCTGTAGTCTGATCCTTTTGGACTATGATCTATTAATATTTAGGGTACATGCAATGCCAAAATGTGTGGCAGGAAGGAAACTTGCCAGAAGTGAACATGGGTTGTATTAAACAGCGCCGCCAGACATAGAAACTCTGCTTCTAGCATCCTGAGCAACTTTGCAGGGTTTTCTTTTTTGGTGTGTTATTTCTTACGTTATTAGCCCAGAATGTTTTTGCTTGTCCTAATATATAAATATTTCTTAATTCCATTATTTTACTTTTAGATTTGTGTGTATTGTTGTAAATTGTTAGATACTACTGCACTGTTGGAGCTAGGAACACAAGCATTTCGCTACACCCACAATAACATCTGTATGTGACCAATAAACATTTATTTTGTTTTATTGTATTAGTAGCTAGCTAGCTGGAATGCATGGGTGATTCACTACTATGTAAATAGAGGACATCCAAGAAGGAAAATGAATACCTTCAGTGGGGTAAGAAAATGTTCAGCCTATAATTAGCTAACTAGTTAATTTATAACTAAAACATACATTTGATTAGCTATCCGATTTCGAGTTAATAGCAAGCAACCAAACAAAAATGATTAGCTGTCTGACTTTCTATGGGCTGAACAATGCTAGCTAACGTTAGCTATGCTAGCTAAGCTAACCTTAGTTTCTACTTGCTAGCCACAATATCGTAACGTTTAACAGGTGGCAGTTGTCTAATATGTCACTTGTTTTAGTGTAGAGGGGTTGATAAAACGTTTAGAAAATGTGTGTGATGATGTTCGCAGCAAACGATGTACGAGCTCGGAAGATTTGTGCTAGCTAGCTAGCTACTGTGTGTTTGCTTATCCTTGAAGCAGAAGTACTGGGACGGTCCTATGTAAAACAATAGATCATAATTCGTTCAATTCGAAACAGGAATATCCAACCAGCGTAGGGTGATGCTTTGAAGTCTGAGGGCACAGCCCTTTCATTATCATGCCGACACATCAAAACAGCCATTCCAAACTCTCTAGTCAAGGACACAGAGAGGCTGGTGTTATGAAGACTACGTTCTTGGTTGAACAAAATACACAGAAATGGAGCGAGTCATAGGAATGCAGTGAGAGTGTACAACAGCACATGTCACTTTCACATTTAAGATGCTTCTCCTGCTGTAGGACACAGAGAAGATAAAGAAGGTAATATCTGCAAGAGGGTGTTGTTGATGATAACAGACAACGGAAAAGCTCAGAGACCTAAGGTGATGTCACTGTCCTCGTACCGCTAGCTGTACTGCAGGTTTCGTAGTGTCACTTTAAAATTTAAGTTTTTATGTATTGTCCAGAAATTACCCTTTTGATGGCAGTTTTTCAAAACAGTCACACAAGGAATGCTTCATGTTCTCAATAATAGGATTTCCTGAACCTTTGCACAGTCATGCAGCTCAGAGATGTCTGCTATCTGAATACCAACGACCATATAGACTGATGTGTGACGGAAGGCCACTGACTGGTGGTAACGACAGGGTCGTAGTAGACACAGAGAGACAGGCGGTGGAGTGCCCTATCACGTCTCAGGCAGTGTCTGCAGGCCATATAAACATATCTCCCTTCGCCCACTGTTCTGCTTCTCACCCTTTCTCCTTCTTCTACCCTTCTCTCCCTGTTTTCTCTCTTCTACCCTTCTCTCCCTTTATCCCTTCCCCTTCTTCTACCCTTCTCTCCCTGCTGATGGAAGGCATGGATATGTCATCCATGTCATGAGACAGTCATCCATTTAAGACCCATCAGTTCTGATTAAACAATGTCAGGCTTCACTTCTCCTTGATTTACGTGCGTACATTTTTTTTACCTAAAGTAAATAGGCCATCTTTAGACCTGAGTTGACATAACCCTCCCCTGACTCTACCCCCCCCCCCCTTCTATGTCTAACCCCTCCCCCTAATTGGAACCCCTCCCTGACTTTAACCCCTCACTCTCACTCTAACCCCTACCAATTCTAACTTTAACCCCTCCCCTAATTAAAACCCCTTCCTGTTCTGACTCTACTACCTCCACCTGACACTAACCCCTCCTCATTCTAACTCTGACCCCTCCACCTGGTTGTGGAGGGGTCAGCATTCATAACCAAGTGGGAAGGGGGTATTTACCACTCAGAACTGGTAATTACTGGTGGGAAACTCGTCTATCATCCCTGAGCTGACTTCTCCCTCATACTGAACTCTGACGTCACTTACTAAGGAAATTACTTGATAACAGCATTTTTGGCAGTTTAATGTAACAGCAAAACATTATTTATAAAAGCAATCTATTACAGGAAAAAAGTGTGGCAGGGAGAGGGAGAATGCGTGGAGGACAAAGGAGAGGAAGACCAAGAGCGGTGGTCTCTGATGAGATAAGGGCCACAATTATTGACCATGTTGTAAACCATGGTCTCTCTTTGAGAGAGGCAACCAAGTCTGCAACCAAATCTGCAGCGTTCAACAGTTGCATCAATAGTACGACTTTTCCGGCAAAACAACAGGTGAGATGTGCATCCTTCAATGATAATTGAACATCATATTAAAGTACAATACAATATGTTCACATTTTTACATGTACTGACATTTTGAAATATATTGATTGTTTTGTGTTTTTCAGTAGGATCCAAAGGTTGCCTCCCACGGGAGGGAGAGGCAGAATATTATCAGATGCAGAGGAAATTGCCATTGTTGAAATGGTAATTGGCAACAATGCAATAAAACTACGGAACATTAGGGACAGAGTGCTGGTAGACAATATCACTTTTGGGAATGTGAAAACGGTCAGCACAACGACAATTGCTAGAGTCCTAGAGAAACATAAAATAAGGATGAAGCACTATGTACCCTTTGATAGAAACGGTGAACGTGTGAAAGAACTCCGGTATCAATATGTCCAGGTAAGATGTCTGTTCAATAACCAAACAGGGTACATACACAACTAAGCATAATGTAAAGTACTGTAAAACTGTGGCTTTACTGTATTTTAGAGTGTAATGGAGTTGGAAGCCAGGCAAACTGCACATACATCCATCTATGTGTATGAAGCTAGATTTAACCTGGCAAAAACAGGGGAAGAAATGTGATTGGACAGAGAGCAACCGTGGATGTCGCCACAATGTGTGCAGCACTGTCCAATGATGGTTTGCTGTTACACAAACCACTCATTGGCCCCTACAATACAGAGAGGCTCATTTATTTTCTGGATGACCTGCATAATCGACTTGTGCCAGCGGTGGAGAGAGGGGCCAGAAACTCCCCTACCTTCGTTGTTGTGTGGGATAATGCAGCATTCCACCACTCTGCTGCAGTCAGACTGGTTTGCTGCACATCTGAGGATGTCAGTACTATTCCTGCCTCCATACTCCCCCTTCCTAAACCCCATAGAGGAGTTTTTCTCTGTGTGGAGGTGGAAGGTTTATGACCACCATCCACATGACCAGACACTCCTCCTGAAGACTGCCAGGGTTGGATTAGACATTCCAGAAGATACTTTCCAAGATGCATCGCCAGAGAAGACATAAGATGTAATGTTGATGAGAACTTGTGGCCAAATGCAGGAGAGAGGGAGAACTAGAACCCCTGTGCAGTATGAGTGATTTTACTATACATGTTGATGAGAACTAGAACCCTCACAGTCCTGTGCAGTATGAGTGATTATACTATACATGTTGATGAGAACTAGAACCCTCACAGTCCTGTGCAGTATGAGTGATTATACTATACATGTTGATGAGAACTAGAACCCTCACAGTACTGTACAGTATGAGTGATTATACTATACATGTTGATGAGAACTAGAACCCTCACAGTACTGTGCAGTATGAGTGATTATACTATACATGTTGATGAGAACTAGAACCCTCACAGTACTGTATAGTATGAGTGATTTTACTATACATGTTGATGAGAACTAGAACCCTCACAGTACTGTACAGTATGAGTGATTATACTATACATGTTGATGAGAACTAGAACCCTCACAGTACTGTACAGTATGAGTGTTATACTATACATGTTGATGAGAACTAGAACCATCACAGTACTGTACAGTATGAGTGATTATACTATACATGTTGATGAGAACTAGAACCCTCACAGTACTGTGCAGTAGGAGTGTTATACTATACATGTTGATGAGAACTAGAACCCTCACAGTACTGTGCAGTATGAGTGATTTTACTATACATGTTGATGAGAACTAGAACCCTCACAGTACTGTACAGTATGAGTGATTATACTATACATGTTGATGAGAACTAGAACCCTCACAGTACTGTGCAGTAGGAGTGTTATACTATACATGTTGATGAGAACTAGAACCCTCACAGTACTGTGCAGTATGAGTGATTATACTATACATGTTGATGAGAACTAGAACCCTCACAGTACTGTGCAGTATGAGTGATTTTACTATACATGTTGATGAGAACTAGAACCCTCACAGTACTGTGCAGTATGAGTGATTATACTATACATGTTGATGAGAACTAGAACCCTCACAGTACTGTATAGTATGAGTGATTTTACTATACATGTTGATGAGAACTAGAACCCTCACAGTACTGTACAGTATGAGTGATTATACTATACATGTTGATGAGAACTAGAACCCTCACAGTACTGTACAGTATGAGTGTTATACTATACATGTTGATGAGAACTAGAACCATCACAGTACTGTACAGTATGAGTGATTATACTATACATGTTGATGAGAACTAGAACCCTCACAGTACTGTACAGTATGAGTGTTATACTATACATGTTGATGAGAACTAGAACCCTCACAGTACTGTACAGTATGAGTGATTATACTATACATGTTGATGAGAACTAGAACCCTCACAGTACTGTACAGTATGAGTGATTATACTATACATGTTGATGAGAACTAGAACCCTCACAGTACTGTGCAGTAGGAGTGTTATACTATACATGTTGATGAGAACTAGAACCCTCACAGTACTGTGCAGTATGAGTGATTATACTATACATGTTGATGAGAACTAGAACCCTCACAGTACTGTGCAGTATGAGTGATTTTACTATACATGTTGATGAGAACTAGAACCCTCACAGTACTGTGCAGTATGAGTGATTATACTATACATGTTGATGAGAACTAGAACCCTCACAGTACTGTATAGTATGAGTGATTTTACTATACATGTTGATGAGAACTAGAACCCTCACAGTACTGTACAGTATGAGTGATTATACTATACATGTTGATGAGAACTAGAACCCTCACAGTACTGTACAGTATGAGTGTTATACTATACATGTTGATGAGAACTAGAACCATCACAGTACTGTACAGTATGAGTGATTATACTATACATGTTGATGAGAACTAGAACCCTCACAGTACTGTACAGTATGAGTGTTATACTATACATGTTGATGAGAACTAGAACCCTCACAGTACTGTACAGTATGAGTGATTATACTATACATGTTGATGAGAACTAGAACCCTCACAGTACTGTACAGTATGAGTGATTTTACTATACATGTTGATGAGAACTAGAACCCTCACAGTACTGTACAGTTTGAGTGATTATACTATACATGTTGATGAGAACTAGAACCCTCACAGTACTGTATAGTATGAATGTTATACTATACATGTTGATGAGAACTAGAACACTCACAGTACTGTGCAGTATGAGTGATTATACTATACATGTTGATGAGAACTAGAACCCTCACAGTACTGTACAGTATGAGTGATTTTACTATACATGTTGATGATAACTAGAACCCTCACAGTACTGTACAGTATGTGTGATTATACTATACATGTTGATGAGAACTAGAACCCTCACAGTACTGTACAGTATGAGTGATTACACTATACATGTTGATGAGAACTAGAACCCTCACAGTACTGTACAGTATGAGTGATTATACTATACATGTTGATGAGAACTAGAACCCTCACAGTACTGTACAGTATGAGTGATTATACTATACATGTTGATGAGAACTAGAACCCTCACAGTACTGTACAGTATGAGTGTTATACTATACATGTTGATGAGAACTAGGACCCTCACAGTACTGTGGAGTATGAATGTTATACTATACATGTTGATGAGAACTAGAACACTCACAGTACTGTACAGTATGAGTGATTATACTATACATGTTGATGAGAACTAGGACCCTCACAGTACTGTGGAGTATGAATGTTATACTATACATGTTGATGAGAACTAGAACACTCACAGTACTGTACAGTATGAGTGATTATACTATACATGTTGATGAGAACTAGAACCCTCACAGTACTGTACAGTATGTGTGATTATACTATACATGTTGATGAGAACTAGAACCCTCACAGTACTGTACAGTATGAGTGATTACACTATACATGTTGATGAGAACTAGAACCCTCACAGTACTGTACAGTATGAGTGATTATACTATACATGTTGATGAGAACTAGAACCCTCACAGTACTGTACAGTATGAGTGATTATACTATACATGTTGATGAGAACTAGAACCCTCACAGTACTGTACAGTATGAGTGATTATACTATACATGTTGATGAGAACTAGAACACTCACAGTACTGTACAGTATGAGTGATTATACTATACATGTTGATGAGAACTAGAACACTCACAGTACTGTACAGTATGAGTGATTATACTATACATGTTGATGAGAACTAGAACCCTCACAGTACTGTACAGTATGAGTGATTATACTATACATGTTGATGAGAACTAGAACCCTCACAGTACTGTACAGTATGAGTGTTATACTATACATGTTGATGAGAACTAGGACCCTCACAGTACTGTGGAGTATGAATGTTATACTATACATGTTGATGAGAACTAGAACACTCACAGTACTGTACAGTATGAGTGATTATACTATACATGTTGATGAGAACTAGGACCCTCACAGTACTGTGGAGTATGAATGTTATACTATACATGTTGATGAGAACTAGAACACTCACAGTACTGTACAGTATGAGTGATTATACTATACATGTTGATGAGAACTAGAACCCTCACAGTACTGTACAGTATGAGTGATTTTACTATACATGTTGATGAGAACTAGAACCAACACAGTACTGTACAGTATGAGTGATTTTACTATACATGTTGATGAGAACTAGAACCCTCACAGTACTGTACAGTATGAGTGATTATACTATACATGTTGATGAGAACTAGAACCCTCACAGTACTGTACAGTATGAGTGATTTTACTATACATGTTGATGATAACTAGAACCCTCACAGTACTGTACAGTATGTGTGATTATACTATACATGTTGATGAGAACTAGAACCCTCACAGTACTGTACAGTATGTGTGATTATACTATACATGTTGATGAGAACTAGAACCCTCACAGTACTGTACAGTATGTGTGATTATACTATACATGTTGATGAGAACTAGAACCCTCACAGTACTGTACAGTATGAGTGATTACACTATACATGTTGATGAGAACTAGAACCCTCACAGTACTGTACAGTATGAGTGATTATACTATACATGTTGATGAGAACTAGAACCCTCACAGTACTGTACAGTATGAGTGTTATACTATACATGTTGATGAGAACTAGGACCCTCACAGTACTGTGGAGTATGAGTGATTATACTATACATGTTGATGAGAACTAGAACCCTCACAGTACTGTACAGTATGAGTGATTTTACTATACATGTTGATGAGAACTAGAACCCTCACAGTACTGTGGAGTATGAATGTTATACTATACATGTTGATGAGAACTAGAACCCTCACAGTACTGTACAGTATGTGTGATTATACTATACATGTTGATGAGAACTAGAACCCTCACAGTACTGTACAGTATGTGTGATTATACTATACATGTTGATGAGAACTAGAACCCTCACAGTACTGTACAGTATGAGTGATTACACTATACATGTTGATGAGAACTAGAACCCTCACAGTACTGTACAGTATGAGTGATTATACTATACATGTTGATGAGAACTAGAACCCTCACAGTACTGTACAGTATGAGTGATTATACTATACATGTTGATGAGAACTAGAACCCTCACAGTACTGTACAGTATGAGTGTTATACTATACATGTTGATGAGAACTAGGACCCTCACAGTACTGTGGAGTATGAATGTTATACTATACATGTTGATGAGAACTAGAACACTCACAGTACTGTACAGTATGAGTGATTATACTATACATGTTGATGAGAACTAGGACCCTCACAGTACTGTGGAGTATGAATGTTATACTATACATGTTGATGAGAACTAGAACACTCACAGTACTGTACAGTATGAGTGATTATACTATACATGTTGATGAGAACTAGAACCCTCACAGTACTGTACAGTATGAGTGATTATACTATACATGTTGATGAGAACTAGAACCCTCACAGTACTGTACAGTATGAGTGTTATACTATACATGTTGATGAGAACTAGGACCCTCACAGTACTGTGGAGTATGAATGTTATACTATACATGTTGATGAGAACTAGAACACTCACAGTACTGTACAGTATGAGTGATTATACTATACATGTTGATGAGAACTAGGACCCTCACAGTACTGTGGAGTATGAATGTTATACTATACATGTTGATGAGAACTAGAACACTCACAGTACTGTACAGTATGAGTGATTATACTATACATGTTGATGAGAACTAGAACCCTCACAGTACTGTACAGTATGAGTGATTTTACTATACATGTTGATGAGAACTAGAACCAACACAGTACTGTACAGTATGAGTGATTTTACTATACATGTTGATGAGAACTAGAACCCTCACAGTACTGTACAGTATGAGTGATTATACTATACATGTTGATGAGAACTAGAACCCTCACAGTACTGTACAGTATGAGTGATTTTACTATACATGTTGATGATAACTAGAACCCTCACAGTACTGTACAGTATGTGTGATTATACTATACATGTTGATGAGAACTAGAACCCTCACAGTACTGTACAGTATGAGTGTTATACTATACATGTTGATGAGAACTAGGACCCTCACAGTACTGTGGAGTATGAGTGATTATACTATACATGTTGATGAGAACTAGAACCCTCACAGTACTGTACAGTATGAGTGATTTTACTATACATGTTGATGAGAACTAGAACCCTCACAGTACTGTGGAGTATGAATGTTATACTATACATGTTGATGAGAACTAGAACCCTCACAGTACTGTACAGTATGTGTGATTATACTATACATGTTGATGAGAACTAGAACCCTCACAGTACTGTACAGTATGTGTGATTATACTATACATGTTGATGAGAACTAGAACCCTCACAGTACTGTACAGTATGAGTGATTACACTATACATGTTGATGAGAACTAGAACCCTCACAGTACTGTACAGTATGAGTGATTATACTATACATGTTGATGAGAACTAGAACCCTCACAGTACTGTACAGTATGAGTGATTATACTATACATGTTGATGAGAACTAGAACCCTCACAGTACTGTACAGTATGAGTGTTATACTATACATGTTGATGAGAACTAGGACCCTCACAGTACTGTGGAGTATGAATGTTATACTATACATGTTGATGAGAACTAGAACACTCACAGTACTGTACAGTATGAGTGATTATACTATACATGTTGATGAGAACTAGGACCCTCACAGTACTGTGGAGTATGAATGTTATACTATACATGTTGATGAGAACTAGAACACTCACAGTACTGTACAGTATGAGTGATTATACTATACATGTTGATGAGAACTAGAACCCTCACAGTACTGTACAGTATGAGTGATTATACTATACATGTTGATGAGAACTAGAACCCTCACAGTACTGTACAGTATGAGTGTTATACTATACATGTTGATGAGAACTAGGACCCTCACAGTACTGTGGAGTATGAATGTTATACTATACATGTTGATGAGAACTAGAACACTCACAGTACTGTACAGTATGAGTGATTATACTATACATGTTGATGAGAACTAGGACCCTCACAGTACTGTGGAGTATGAATGTTATACTATACATGTTGATGAGAACTAGAACACTCACAGTACTGTACAGTATGAGTGATTATACTATACATGTTGATGAGAACTAGAACCCTCACAGTACTGTACAGTATGAGTGATTTTACTATACATGTTGATGAGAACTAGAACCAACACAGTACTGTACAGTATGAGTGATTTTACTATACATGTTGATGAGAACTAGAACCCTCACAGTACTGTACAGTATGAGTGATTATACTATACATGTTGATGAGAACTAGAACCCTCACAGTACTGTACAGTATGAGTGATTTTACTATACATGTTGATGATAACTAGAACCCTCACAGTACTGTACAGTATGTGTGATTATACTATACATGTTGATGAGAACTAGAACCCTCACAGTACTGTACAGTATGTGTGATTATACTATACATGTTGATGAGAACTAGAACCCTCACAGTACTGTACAGTATGTGTGATTATACTATACATGTTGATGAGAACTAGAACCCTCACAGTACTGTACAGTATGAGTGATTACACTATACATGTTGATGAGAACTAGAACCCTCACAGTACTGTACAGTATGAGTGATTATACTATACATGTTGATGAGAACTAGAACCCTCACAGTACTGTACAGTATGAGTGTTATACTATACATGTTGATGAGAACTAGGACCCTCACAGTACTGTGGAGTATGAGTGATTATACTATACATGTTGATGAGAACTAGAACCCTCACAGTACTGTACAGTATGAGTGATTTTACTATACATGTTGATGAGAACTAGAACCCTCACAGTACTGTGGAGTATGAATGTTATACTATACATGTTGATGAGAACTAGAACCCTCACAGTACTGTACAGTATGTGTGATTATACTATACATGTTGATGAGAACTAGAACCCTCACAGTACTGTACAGTATGTGTGATTATACTATACATGTTGATGAGAACTAGAACCCTCACAGTACTGTACAGTATGAGTGATTACACTATACATGTTGATGAGAACTAGAACCCTCACAGTACTGTACAGTATGAGTGATTATACTATACATGTTGATGAGAACTAGAACCCTCACAGTACTGTACAGTATGAGTGATTATACTATACATGTTGATGAGAACTAGAACCCTCACAGTACTGTACAGTATGAGTGTTATACTATACATGTTGATGAGAACTAGGACCCTCACAGTACTGTGGAGTATGAATGTTATACTATACATGTTGATGAGAACTAGAACACTCACAGTACTGTACAGTATGAGTGATTATACTATACATGTTGATGAGAACTAGGACCCTCACAGTACTGTGGAGTATGAATGTTATACTATACATGTTGATGAGAACTAGAACACTCACAGTACTGTACAGTATGAGTGATTATACTATACATGTTGATGAGAACTAGAACCCTCACAGTACTGTACAGTATGAGTGATTTTACTATACATGTTGATGAGAACTAGAACCCTCACAGTACTGTACAGTATGAGTGTTATACTATACATGTTGATGAGAACTAGGACCCTCACAGTACTGTGGAGTATGAATGTTATACTATACATGTTGATGAGAACTAGAACACTCACAGTACTGTGCAGTAGGAGTGTTATACTATACATGTTGATGAGAACTAGAACCCTCACAGTACAGTACAGTATGAGTGATTATACTATACATGTTGATGAGAACTAGAACCAACACAGTACTGTACAGTATGAGTGATTTTACTATACATGTTGATGAGAACTAGAACCCTCACAGTACTGTACAGTATGAGTGTTATACTATACATGTTGATGAGAACTAGGACCCTCACAGTACTGTGGAGTATGAATGTTATACTATACATGTTGATGAGAACTAGAACACTCACAGTACTGTACAGTATGAGTGATTATACTATACATGTTGATGAGAACTAGAACCCTCACAGTACTGTACAGTATGAGTGATTTTACTATACATGTTGATGAGAACTAGAACCAACACAGTACTGTACAGTATGAGTGATTATACTATACATGTTGATGAGAACTAGAACCAACACAGTACTGTACAGTATGAGTGATTTTACTATACATGTTGATGAGAACTAGAACCCTCACAGTACTGTACAGTATGAGTGTTATACTATACATGTTGATGAGAACTAGAACCCTCACAGTACTGTACAGTATGAGTGTTATACTATACATGTTGATGAGAACTAGAACCCTCACAGTACTGTACAGTATGAGTGTTATACTATACATGTTGATGAGAACTAGAACCCTCACAGTACTGTACAGTATGAGTGTTATACTATACATGTTGATGAGAACTAGAACACTCACAGTACTGTGCAGTAGGAGTGTTATACTATACATGTTGATGAGAACTAGAACACTCACAGTACTGTGCAGTATGAGTGATTTTACTATACATGTTGATGAGAACTAGAACACTCACAGTACTGTGCAGTATGAGTGATTTTACTATACATGTTGATGAGAACTAGAACACTCACAGTACTGTGCAGTATGAGTGATTTTACTATACATGTTTTTTTTTGTAATTGTTAGTGCAGCCCTGAAATTTCAGGAATTCATTTTTTGTTTAAACTTTTTATTGTCACAAGTAAATTTCAACATGTAAAGATACAGAAAAAATAAAAGCTATTGAAGCAAATTGCTGTATTTCTGATTCATTCTTGTTACATATACTTTAGTACAGTCAATAAAGTGAAAAGGTGTTATTCATATTATATAATGAAACACTGATTTATGTTTAAAAAAAATCAAACTTCAAAGAGAAAGGGTCATGATTTATGTAATGCCCGCTGTTAGTGTTGTTTAGGTCAGTGTGTTATGAGTGACAATGTATGTTTTCTGAGTGAGAATTGTTGCCAGAGGTATGGTCGAACGAGCTTATTTACAGACAATTTATGAAGTGTTCTGGTGGTTTGAGTGAGTTTTGGTGGTGAGATGAACTGCTTGGCCAAGACGCATGTTGGTAATGTTGACTGTGAAGAGTTCTGAAAAAGTGGCTTCAGTATTGACCGATGCTTGTTAGCAATGAAAAAAACTAAAATGGTTTATGAGCACTATAATTTGTTTACAATCATAAATGAAATCAAATGTTATTTGTCACATACACATGGTTAGCAGATGTTAATGCGAGTGTAGCGAAATGCTTGTGCTTCTAGTTCCGACAATGCAGTAATAACCAACGAGTAATCTAACCTAACAATTCCACAACAACTACCTTATACACACAAGTATAAAGGGATAAAGAATATGTACATAAAAATGTATGAATGAGTGATGGTACAGAACGGCATAGGCAAGATGCAGTAGATGGTATCGAGTACAGTATCTACATTTGAGATGAGTAATGTAGGGTATGTATACATATAAATTGGCATAATATTTGTACTTTTAGTGTATGGTTGACGCAGCTTGTTAGCCATTAGCCAATCAGCGTTTCTCAATGAGTTGAAAGCACAAGAATTCATCCAACTCACATTTACGACTTCACAACTGGTAATTGCCATCTACCCACTTGGTTATGAATGCAGCACAAGTAACACTACTCACTTATTTCTAAACACGACTGCACGCTTCTGACCTTTCTACACATTTAATATGAAATTCAGTATTCCCCTCCTAAAACTGGCACCACTTAAAGCTTTTGTTTTTACTCTGTGACACCTCAGGCAACTCTGCTTCTTATTCCACTGAAAATAATTGGCAGGCATATTAAAAAAAACTGCAATTTGCTTCGCAGGCCTGCTATTTTCTAGAAGAATTACTCATCTCTTGTCTCTTTCTCTTGCGCTCTTCTCTCTCCTACTCTCTAGCTCTCCCTTCTCTTTCCTGCTCTCTTCTCTTCCCTCTCCATCTCTCAGACAGTAATTCTCCTCCCAGGCTCTTGTGTAGAGCTGGAGATTTGTTGTTCCTCCTCCAGTTATCTCAACAGCTCGGTCGGATGATGAAGTAATGCGAATACCCTAGAATCCATCTAGCTCTGTGTGTGTTTGCATCCAGAATGTGCGTGCACACGTGCATTTGAGAGAAAAAGCTGCATAATACTCCAACCCACTAACACAGGGATACAGGTACGAGTAATTACTGCGCCTATTTTTTATTCAGTCCAGGTACTTCTCTGATGGAAGAAACAAACCTATGACTAACATCACAGACGTAATATACTGTACGTCCCAAATGGCACCCTATTTCCTTTGCAGTGCACTACTTTCGACCGGGGCCTATGCACTATTTAGGGAATGGGGTGCCATTTGGGATTCAACCTACTAACATCACAGACAGAATATTCCACCGAGGGATCTATTCATGGGCTGACTGTGCTGTCTAGTCTGTAAATCCAGCCGTGCACATTCTCCACTCTGCCTCTTCTGCTTGTCTTGGTAAATATTTGAGTTGCGGCTCTTTGCTTTATGCACTGTTAGACGAGAGAGAGAGAGAGAGAGAGAGAGAGAGAGAGAGAGAGAGAGTGACACCATGTATGAAATAATTTGATGCTCTCCGACTCTTCTCTCTTTCTGTCATCTGAATGACTGAGTCAGAGACAGTGAAGCAATGCACAACTCATATCGGTTTGTCCTCAAAAGTACACAGGAAGAACTTTGTGTCAGCACAACAAATAAAGACAGACATCGAGCAAATAGAATTCTCAGTTTTCCCCTCTGAAATATTAAATCCCATTTCTCGCTCTGTGGTAGTAGAGCAATTCAGCAACAATATCATTTGTAATTTGCTAATTTCCATAATAGATACAATGTGTTTTCCTCTAATAACTTGAAATGCAGAGATGGTGTGTGTGTGTCAGTGGCAGCAGGCTATACAGCTACAGAGTCACATTACATCACTGATGGTAAAATGTAAATGACCAAAGAATCGTCTGGCTTTTTTATGCTTTTTTTTCCTTATTAGTCTGTGATCTGTTCACTTTACAAATCAAAGGTAATTTCATCAAAAATGGTGCTTCCTTCGCATAGGGAAGAACAGAAAGCTACTGAAAGTGGTTATCAGAATTATCAAAGGGCACCCAGCCTAAGGGGAGACGCATGTAGATCGCATCCCCCTCCTCCAGCTCTAGAGTCAATGCATTAGACAAGTACCTCAACTGTCCACTGGTATTGTATTTGTTATTATTGTTATTAGCTGTCTTGTCATTGCGGTAAAGATATACACCGCTGTACTGCGAAACACGGTGACTCATGGCGTGAATCTGATGTAGTAGCCTCCTCGCACCGGTTCTGTGAAGAGACCTGCATCAGAGGAGAGGGAGGGATCAGCACTGTGTAGTTCTCATAGACACTGGTGGTTATGCTGGACTGTAGTTGGATTCAGTGTGTGTTGATTTGTGTGGTTGATACCTGTAAATGGGTTGTAGGCCATGCCGATGTTGAAAACTCTACTGTAGATCAGTGTGGTGTCAGTATTGAAGGGTCCTACTTGGTTTGAATCGGTCAAATCAGCAGAGAAGGCTTCCTTTGGTCTGCCTGTGAACACAGGGGAGGGAATGCACTCAATTGATTACCTGTGTTGCCACTCTAACTGGCTGTCACTCTGGTCTCCAGGGCTGAAATCACATCAAAAGAAACATCAAAATCAACAATGTTAAATAAGCGTCAATAAATTGCCTACGGTTAGGCTAATTGAGTTGAAAATATGGATAAATAAGTCTTCATCACCTTTTGTTACATATTACATGTACGTTGAGATACATCTTGCACTCATGGCTGGAATGATGGAAACAAAACAGTTATCAAACACTATTGATCCTCCCTCGAACCAATAACATAATGAAAACTAACTTCTAAACTCATAGATACACCAGTGGAGGCTCCTCAGAGGAGGAAGGGGAGGACCATCTCCCTCAGTGAAATGTCATAATAATAAAAATAGTTAAACACAAAAAAAAAGTATCCTTTTTAGATACAACTACTAAATATATTCATGTTTAGTAGTCACCAAATAATGTATTAAAACACACTGTTTTGCAATGAAGATCTATAGTAACTTCAACAGCACTCTGTGGGGTAGCACCATGGTGTAGCCGGAGGACAGCTAGCTTCTGTCCTCCTCTGGGTAAATTGACTTCAATACAGAAGACCTACATTGAAATTACAGTATGACCACTTCCGGAGGATGACCTCCAACCAATCAAGCTGTTTCAGTACGAACTGGCTTGTTGTCCATCCAATCATATGATTAGGATCAGAGTTGTATTAGGATTGTGCCCGCAAAGCATTATGGGGGCGGTTCTATGTGTTGTGAAGCTTGGTGAGTTGGTGAAATTATTGGATAGAGATTGAAAAGGGATAGTTGGGCATTTCTGAATATTATTAAATTCAAATTGTTTTTTCAAATTACAGGAGTATGGGGACGTAGATTATAAACAGTTTTCTTTCAATTTGCCTTTATAACTGAAGTAGGAAGTAGCAGTAGCTAGCTAGCTAAATTACCAGCTCGGGTGTGCAGTTTTCGCCACCAACACTACCGCAAATGTTATTGACTTTTGAAGAAGAACCCCTTTCATTCTCTGGGGTACATGGAAAAGGTGTGAATTATAACCGAGGGGCGACCTCTGCCTGAGATCAGTTTCATGAACACGGATGAAAAGGTGAGGGCGTTCAATACCAATTGGTATAAAAAGTATAGCTTTAAAAAGGGAGCCTTTTATCAAGCCGTCTGTATTGCTGGCCTTGCCTGCGTTTTGGAAAGTCTTAGCCTTGGGCGAAAGAGGGGTACAGTGACCTGAAGAACATTGATCGTTCAGCTAAACGGCTAAAACAAAAGCAGGGTGCATATAAATGCCCACTTCAGATTCAAGCTTCTGGGATCATGTCGAAGGTCTGCTTATTCAAACTGCGCAACACAAGAAAGCAAGAAGAAACAGGGATGTTCTCAAGCGTCTTATCAACTCCACTGCATTTTGGGCATGCAAGTATAGGCTTTTAAAAGACGTGGCGAGAGGAAAGTTCTGCTAACATGTGCAACTACAAGGAGCTTTCACCGGATGTTTTACTTGCTGAACATATGGAACTTTATATACTGTCTTTTCTGGGATGTCGAAATCAATTCAGAATGATTTGATAGCTTCCATTGCATCATCCATTAAACCCTCTTACTTCTACCCCCTCCTTTTTCGAACATTCTGTTAAAAATCGCGCAACTTTTCAGCGTCCTGCTACTCATGCCAGGAATATAGTATATGCATATGATTAGTATGTGTGGATAGAAAACACTCTGAAGTTTCTAAAACTGGTTAAATCACGGCTGTGACTATAACAGATCGTGTGTTTCATTGAAAAACGCAAGAAAAACTGCTCTCTGAAAGCTAAAAATAATTTCCATAAGTCACTTCCATGAGTTGTTAAAAGAGGACAAAATTTAATATCGACCTGCATGCAATTCATACAAATTCCACACAATGTCGCCATTGTCGTCATTTTCAATTGAATTATTTGTTGGAAAATCCATCTATCTGGCTTCCGTTTCTTCCAGTCTTCACACGGATGTTGTTAATGTGGACATTGGTAGCCATTGATTTGCAAACGAGGAGCTATTGAATATACATCGCCCTGTAATCATTTTGATAGATTATAAACGTTTACTAATACCTAAAGTTGGATTACAAAAGGATTTCGAAGTGTTTTGTGAAAGTTTATCGTCGACTTTTTTAATTTAAAAAAATTACGCAGCGTTTAAAAACGATGTTTTTTTCTGAATGACACAGCTTCTATAGAAAGCTATTTTGGGTATATATGGACCGATTTAAACGAAAAAAAGACCCAATAGTGATGTTTATGGGGCATATAGGAGTGCCAAGAAAGAAGCTCGTCAAAGGTAATGAATGTTTTATATTTTATTTCTGCGTTTTGTGCTGCGTCGGATAAGCAGAGTCTTTGTTTACGTCGCATTCAGGCATTTTCAGGTGGTGCATGCTATCAGATAATACCTTCTCATGCTTTCGCCGAAAAGCATTTTAAAAATCTGACTTGTTGGCTAGGTTCACAACGAGTGTAGCTTTAATTCAATACCCTGCTTGTGAATTTTGATCAAGGTTTGAGTTGTAACGAGTACATTTAGCATTTAGCGTAGCGCATTTGCATTTCCAGGTGTCTACTTGAGACATCTGCGTCTCAAGTATAGTCAAGAAGTTAAAAGTTGGATTAAAGAGAGACGTTGACGCAGTGTATTTTTTCATGCGCGCTCAAGTAGGCTTTCAATTTTCCTCTGTTATTTATTTAGCAAAGATAACACATAATCACTCTGGACAGACACAAGCAAAAACATAACAAAACAAATGTTACAGCTACACCTAAACAGAGATCTGACATGCTATATGGGATGAAAACGAGACAAATTTGTCTGAAATAAGTCTGATTAACTGTAACCTACTAATAATAGCAGCTGCATACAGCCTATGCACCCTGTTCATCTGGTCAGGGTACTGCATCTCAGTGCTAGAGGCATCACTACAGACACCTTGGTTCGAATCCAGGCTGAATCACAACTGGCCATGTGTCACGCCCTGATCTGTTTCACCTGTCCTTGTGCTTGTCTCCATCCCTCCTCCAGGTGTCTTCCTTCTTCCCCTTATCCCCTGGGCATTTATACCTGTGTTTTCTGTCTCTCTGTTGCCAGTTTGTCTTGTTAGTTCAAACCTACCAGCATTTTGTCTAAGCTCCTGTTTTTTCCTAGTCTCTCTTTTTCCCGTCCTCCAGGTTTTTTACATTTGTCTGTTCTGACCCTGTACCCGCCCACCTGACCACTGCCTATCTCGTACCCTGAGCCTGCCTGCCATCCTGTACCTTTGATCCACCTCTGGATTACCGACCTCTGTCAGACCTGAGCCTGCCGTCAGTGTGGCAGACTATGCGGTGGTATTCCGCACGCTGCCAGGTACCTGGAACCTGGAAGCTCTGTTCGACACGTTCCTGCACACATTATTGTCTTCGGGTAAAGGACGAGCTTGCAGCCCGGGAAATACTGACGGAATTCGACTCACTCATCGCCTTAACCATCCAGATCAATGGAGTGTTACAGGAACGGTAGGAGGAAGAAGACGTCTGATCGCGGTCCCAATCGCTCACTCAAGGATCCTACCTTGCATCTGATAAACTCTGGATGTCCTTGAGAGGATCAGAGCTTACCCGAGTTCCTCCAAGAGCCTCTGAAGACTGCCGAGTTGCCTCTTCCCGAGACGATGCAGCTTGGCAGGGCTAGGCTGCCTCCAGCCAAATGCGTACGCAGACTGAACACCCAGAGTTGTCTGTATTGTCGGTCATTATGTGTCTACCTGTCCCTTCAAGAGACCCAGCTCATTCGTTGGAGTAAGTACTCTGGTGGTGGGTCTTAAAGATGATTGTTCTTCTCCCCTTACCTGCCCCCCTCTCCATGCCACCCTGTGGGGTGACCAGTCCAAGTCTCCCCAGGCACTCATCGACTCGGGGACTGACCTATGTGAGTCTCATGAACATTACCCTGGCGTCCGAGCTGGGCATCCCCTCTCCATTCCCATGGGTGTTAGAGCGCTGGACGGGTGCACACACCAGACCACCCCCGTCAACCTACGAGTGTTGGAACCACAGTGTGATGACCCAATTCCTGCTGGTTGAGTCTCCACAGGTTCCCGTGGTATTGGGATTCTCTTAGCTCCAGGATCACAATCCCTCCATTGACTGGGCTACTGGTGCCATTGTGGGCTTGAGCCCGTCCTGCCACACTCTTTGCCTGAAGTCAGATCTGCCTGTCCCGGGACGTCTTCCTGGGGGCTTGGAAATTGCCCCGGACCTCTCCGTCTGCTCCGCAGAGTACCAGGACCTCTGGGAGGGGTTCAGTAAGGCCCAGGCCACTTAGCTTCAGCAGCACTGACCGGTATCCAAGAAGATCAAGCCTGAGGCTCTGCCTCACAGCTATAGTGCCGCGGCTACTATCCCAGAAGCCGAGTCCTTTTCCTCCCGCTCCAAGATCATTAGCCCCTATACTGTTTGTCTTCTGTTGCCCCATATCCTCCGTAGTTTTCCTACTTTTTCTGTGTCTAGAGTTAAAACCATGTCTGACTGCCCCTTGTCTCCTATTTCCAGGCCCACTCCTCTCCCTCGTCTCATCGACGGCCGACCGGCGTATATGGTGAGACACCTCCTGAGGGTTCGACCTCTGGGCAGAGGATTCCAGTACCTGGTTGACTGGGAGTGTTATGGCCCGGAGGAGAGGTTCTGGGTTGCCTGTGCTTGTCTCCACACCCCTCCAGGTGTCGCCCATCTTCCCCATTATCCCCTGTATTTATACCTGTGTTTTATGTCTGTTGCCAGTTCTTCTTGTTTGTTCAAGCCTACCAGCATTTTTTCTCAGCTCCTGTTTACCCCTATTCTCTCCAATAAACATTTGTTACTTCACAGTCTGCACTTGGGTCTTACCTTGATTCCTGATACTGTGATTGGGAGTCCCATAGGGCAGCGCACAATTGGCCCAGTGTCGTCCGGGTTTGGCCAGTGTAGGCCGTCATTGTAAATAAGAATTTGTTCTTTTTTTTCTTCAGCTTTTTTTAAACCCTGTGACCTGATTAGGACAAACTGGTCCTATAGCCATTATAAAACCTTTTTACAACTGATTAATCACTGTCACCTTATAGGGTCTAGAATTTTCCTGGTTAGGTTAACAGATAAGGAAAAACACCGGGCCCCGGGGAGTAAAAATTGCCTGCCCACTCTGAGACCTATGGTGCCACCAGTCTGCTTGTTGTCAGGTATGTGGATGACCAGGGCTTTATTCAGTAACGTTTCTTGGGCTACTTTGATGTGTCAAGTGGGCGAGATGCGCAGTCTGTTTGACTTTGTGAATTTTGAGATGTCAGAGTTTAACTTCATGGAGAAACTTGTTGTTCAAGCCTACGATGGCACAGCTGTAATGGAAGGTATCTGCTATTTGTATTTCCAGCTAAGTCCCCTTTGGTTCCCTGATGAAAAGGTGATGACCACTACTATTGTCAACTCTCTTCTGACATGAACTGAAGCCCTATCTCATGTTCCCTCTCATCCACTGGCACATTAAATGTTTCCTCTCCAAGCACTGTGAGTACCCCTATCAATGTATGTAGCGTTAATCACACATACAAACAATCACATTATTGCACATCAATGATTTTACTCCTTGCTTGGACTATCTCATTCTTAGCTCTTTTGTCTAACTGTGTGTTGTGTTATTGTTTTTTTGTCTTCCCAGTCAAATCCAGTCCTGTACTGAAGTCATGCATCTGAACCTCAGATTTTTGAAACTCACTTTGACATCTTTGTGCGTTTTGGGCCTATACCGTGGGTCTCCCATCCTCCTCAATTTTTCAAGTCACCAGCCTCCACTGAGATACACATTTGTGATCTATGATTTTCCGTCTTCAGGTCCTCCACCTCCCTCTCAATGGTCTCCATGGTCCTCAGCTCCACCACCATGTCTCTCAGCTCATCCCAGATATCAGCAGTGGTCTGGCCGCTCGTCTGTTCATGGATTGTCTCTGTAGCTTCAGTCCATTGGATATCGATCAAACTCTCTCTACACCCTCCACTCTCTCCCTGAGCCCATGTTCCGGACATACAGAACAGCAACACCAGCAGAAATACAGCACCCCTCATTCTGAAATGGCACCTCTTCAGAAATTATGTATGAGGTTCTGTCCCCTTCTTTATACACGTACAATGGTAGTGAGACAATGCATGACAAATGGAACATATACTTATGAAGTAATATGTACCAAAATAAATCTGGGATACGGATAATATCACGACTCAGGATATGACCCAGATGCAGACGGTACAGTTCTCAGATTATTTATGATAAAAAAAAGGGTCAGGCAAAGGGCAGGCAGGGGTTTGTGATCAGGTCAGAGTCAGGCAGGTACAGGACGGCAGGCAAGCTCGGGGTCAGAGCAAGATGAATAGTCAGAACGGGGGAAAACTAGAAAACAGAACTTGAGCAAATGGAAGAGGGGAAAGCACACTGGTAAGACCTGACAAGACGAACTGGCAACAGAGAGAGACCACAGGTATAAATACACAGGGGATAATGGGAAGATGGGCAACACCTGGAGGGGGGTGGAGACAAGCATAAAGACAGGTGAAACAGATCAGGGTGTGACAGATCAAGTAAAACATGGTGAGTTGACCTCATAGGCTATTTTACAGTTTTTGCTTTCTGATTTCTGAAACTATGGCTCCTTTTCTCTAGACTCTACACACAAAACCCCAAAACACACACACAACATGCAAATCATCACACATCTCTTGCAAAACCAAAAACGTAATTCAAAACTATTTTAACTCTTCTCAAAATGGTGTTTTTGCATCAAAACTCTACACACAAACCATCAAATGATTAGCTCTTATACACGCCAACTACACACGGACATGACACGTAAAACACTACTATCTTGTGTATTTTGCATGTTCGGTGTGCAGTGGAGTCCACGGCAGTTTGTCATAGCACTCACACGTACATGTATGTGCACAAATATATACATTTTGTATGCATATTCAGTATATATTTACACTATAAACAGAAATGCAAGGGGGGGGGGGAAATCAAATGTATTTCTTTCTCAAAACATTGTATTTTCAACCAGATTTCGGGATGAACAGTAACAGAAAACAAATACAGGAGAAGATAAATTAATAGGCTTGTTACTATAAAAATAAAAACATTTAGGGTCTCCTATTTGGGTCTGGCCACAGCACCTCAACATCACAAGCGATGTTCTCTCTGGCTAAACAGCGGGGGAAGTAGCGTCTAGAGTGGCATATCCAACCCTGGCATGCCCCCTCGTCTATGTCACCACAGGCCTCCTCCATTGCCTGGAGAAGGGGTATGCATTGGGGTGGTTGGCAATCGTATACCTTCCAACCGAAAATAACTCTATTGGGTTTGGAAATGGAGAATATGGTGACAGGTTGAGTATCAACTTGCAGATGGTCAATAAACCAATTGCGGACCAAAGCAGCTTGAAACCCGATTGAAACTTACGTTGTCCACGATGACAACAAACCTGGACTGCTCTGGCCCTTTCCTCTGGTTGTTGGGAATGAGGATATTATGCAAAGTGTCAAGAAAGGTGATAATGTGGGTGGTATTGTAAGGTCCAAGAGTGGCATGATGATGGACACCGTTCTGACTAATGGCTGCACACATTGCGATTTTGCCACCACACTGTCCAGGGACATTGACGATAGCGACATGTCCTGTGAGGTTTCTTCCCCTGTGTTTGGTTTTGCCTAGGTTAAAGCCGACCTCATCAATGTAGACGAAATCATGATGCTCTGCAGCAGTATCTAGTTCCATAACTCTCTGAAACAGACAAGAGACAACATTATTGTATGACAGTATGAATAGACACAGAGCAGTCAATATATAGCACAGTAGACTGGAATACAGTACCAATGACAGGATAGTATAGCTTACTTGTACATATTCATAGCGCAGTTGTTTCACTCTGTCAGAATATCGCTCAAATGGTACTCTGTAGAGCTGCTTCATACGAATCTGATGGCATTTCAGGAGACGGCCAAGTCCGGATAAACTCACCCTATTTATGAATGTTGTGTTGTCAATGATGATGTGGTGTTGCAGTTGTCGTAAACGTATGCAGTTGTGTGAAATGACCATATTCACTGTGTTGTTCCTGCTCTGCTGTAAACGGACGGTTTCTTCCTCCATTGAAGGTTTGTCTAGCAATTCTGCAAAAACATGTGAATGGGTAGGGTACAAGATTTCTTTCAGTATGAAATTAAATGTTACTGTAGTGCTGCAAGTACAGTAGGTTCATTTAACTGTTCTCATTTCCAAATGTCCTGGTAACACTTGCTACAGTGTAGCGGCTCAAGTTGGGCTGGACCCTCTGCTCATCCTCCCTGAAACTCAAACCATGGTTGACCACATGGTCCTCTTCCTCGTCCTCGTCCTCTTTCCCCTCCTCATCCTTTCCTTGTCCTCGTCCTCTTCCCTGTGCTTGTCCTCGTCCTCCTCCTTGTCCTTGTCCTCTTCCTCCTCCTTGTTCTCGCCCCCCTCCTTGTTCTCGCCCCCCTTACTCTTACTCTCACTCCTCTTCCTCTAACTCTCTCTCCAAAATTGACCTCAATTGCTGTCCAAACCAAGAAAGCCATCCTGAAGCCTATTTATAGTGCTCAAGCTCTGATTTCTAAGTGAAGAAATTAGCTATACGTGTCTTGACACGTGAGCACTGGGTGTAGATAAATGAGTGTGGCATTTGGAATGACAAACAAAACACAAACAAAACACAAGACCTGTTAGTTTTGAATGATGTGTCTAATGTAGAGAACTGTGTTTAGTGTTTCGCAAAAAAGTGTGTTTTATGATCGCAAACTGAGTCTAAAGCAGATAATATGCTTGCAGTTTTGCAGACACAGTCTGAAGATAAGGTACATGAGTTAATGGTTTCACTGAACGTGTCTCAAGTACCACTTTTAGTGTGTAAGCGATTGTAAAAAAAAAAAAAAAAATGCAAATAAAAAAAATGTAAGCTGACGCTGTGGGAGAACCACACATGTTGTTTGTTTTAAGGTCTCTCTCTCTCTTTATCTCCACAAAGTTTGTAGGACTTTGTGTTTCCATAATGAAGTCTTTGGTGAGATTTCGGTGTCAGTTAAGTATGTCCTCTGCCGACCCTTTTGATAGGAATCTATTTACAGGACTTAACGCATACTGGTACTGCTGGCATAAGAAACAATGCATGTAGGTTGGTAAACTAAGTAAGAGAAAATAAGATGTAAAGTTTCAAACTTACCATTTCTAGTTCAAATAAATACCTTGCTCCATGTTACAACAGTTTCACTTTATTGTTTTCACAGGGTAAATTATTTCAAATACAAACTATAAATTGCATAGATCTGATATAGTCTCGCCGGAGTTTTTACACATAAATATACATCTCATTGCTAGTCGAGCATAACACAGTGACCAGAGACTGAGGAGTTGTGTGTGTGTGTGTGTGTCAAGGTTTATCCATTCCGGAAGCATGACTATGTGAGTGAGTGAAGGCTGTGCAAACAAGCCTCCTTGTTGCCATTGACGACAATCCTGTTTCCATTAGCGACACTGCCATTGCCATTATCAGTGACACTTCTGTTGCTATTGATGACCATCCCGTGGCTATTAACAACAGTCCAGTTTCCATTGACTACACATGTCACCTGTCCCCTAATGGCGTCCTGAAGGATGGTGACCCAGCGTTGTCCCCCAGCATTGACCTGGACTGGGTCAGTGTGGAGGTCAGCCATTTAAGGGGGAGGGGGGGGGGGGTCTCCACACTGTAGCCCAGCAGAGGGACATTGGACAGGGCCTTCACATCCTGGGGAGATGGGGTGAGGATGGAGATGGGGCGTGGTAGGATGGCAAAATGTACATTTCATAAATGCCTTGCATTGTGTGTGTGTGTGTGTGTGTGTGTGTGTCGGCAGCAGACTGATAGGTCATTCATCACTCTGCTCCAGTGCTTTCTTACAAGCCACCACACATAAACCATTACCATGGTGACAGGATGTAAGATAGCCTAACACTCCAATTCAGCTGAGTCACACACACAAGCACACACACGCATGTACATATGCGCACACACCAGTGGAGGCTGGTGGGAGGAGCAATAGGAGAACGGGCTCAGTGTAACGGCTGGAATGGAATCAATGGAATGGTACCAAATACAGCAAAAATGTGTTTGACACTGTTCCAATTATTACATTCCAGCCATTACAATGAGCCTGTACTCCTATATCAAATGTATTTATTTTATATCAAATCAAATTTATTTATATAGCCCTTCGTACATCAGCTGATATCTCAATGTGCTGTACAGAAACCCAGCCTAAAATCCCAAACAGCAAGCAATGCCGGTGTAGAAGCACGGTGGCTAGAAAAAACTTCCTAGAAAGGCCAAAACCTAGGAAGAAACCTAGAGAGGAACCAGGCTATGAGGGGTGGCCAGTCCTCTTCTGGCTGTGCCGGGTGGAGATTATAACAGAACATGGCCAAGATGTTCAAATGTTCATAAATGACCAGCATGGTCAAATAATAATAATCACAGGCAGAACAGTTGAAACTGGAGCAGCAGCACGGCCAGGTGGACTGGGGACAGCAAGGAGTCATCATGCCAGGTAGTCCTGAGGCATGATCCTAGGGCTCAGGTCCTCCGAGAGAGAGAGAGAGAGAAAGAGAGAATTAAAGAGAGCATACTTAAATTCACACAGGACACCAGATAAGACAGGAGAAGTACTCCAGATATAACAAACTGGCCCTAGCCCCCCGACACATAAACTACTGCAGCATAAATACTGGAGGCTGAGACAGGAGGGGTCAGGAGACACTGTGGCCCCATCCAATGATACCCCCGGACAGGGCCAAACAGGAAGGATATAACCCCACCCACTTTTCCAAAGCACAGCCCCCACACCACTAGAGGGATATCTTCAACCACCAACTTACCATCCTGAGACAAGGCCGAGAAAGCCCACAAAGATCTCCGCCACGGCACAACCCAAGGGGGGGGCGCCAACCCAGACAGGAAGATCACATCAGTGACTCAACCCACTCAAGTGACGCACCCCTCCTAGGGACGGCATGAAAGAGCACCAGTAAGCCAGTGACTCAGCCCCTGTAATAGGGTCAGAGGCAAAGAATCCCAGTGGAAAGAGGGGAACCGGCCAGGCAGAGACAGCAAGGACGGTCCGTTGCTCCAGAGCCTTTCCGTTCACCTTCACACTCCTGGGCCATACTACACTCAATCATATGACCCACTGAAGAGATGAGTCTTCAGTAAAGACATAAAGGTTGAGACCGAGTTTGCGTCTCTCACATGGGTAGGCAGACCATTCCATAAAAATGGAGCTCTATAGGAGAAAGCCCTGCCTCCAGCTGTTTGCTTAGAAATTCTAGGGACAATTAGGAGGCACGCTACGGTCTTGTGACGTAGTGTATGTGTAGGTATGTACGGCAGGAGCAAATCAGAGAGATAGGTAGGAGCAAGCCCATTAATGCTTTGTAGGTTAGCAGTAAAAGCTTGAAATCAGCCCTTGCCTTGACAGGAAGCCAGTGTAGGGAGGCTAGCACTGGAGTAATATGATACATTTTTTGGGGTTCTAGTCAGGATTCTAGCAGCCGTATTTAACACTAACTTAAATTTATTTAGTGCTTTATCCGGGTAGCCGGAAAGTAGAGCATTCAGTAGTCTAACCTAGAAGTAACAACAGCATGGATACATTTTTCTGCATCATTTTTGGACAGAAAGTTTCTGTTTTTTGCAATGTTACGTAGATGGAAAAAAGCTGTCCTTGAAATGGCCTTGATATGTTCGTCAAAAGAGAGATCAGGGTCCCGAGTAACGCCGAGGTCCTTCACAGTTTTATTTGAGACGACTGTACAACCATTATGATTAATTGTCAGATTCAACAGAAGATCTCTTTGTTTCTCTGGACCTAGAACAAGCATCTCTGTTTTGTCCGAGTTTAAAAGTAGAAAGTTTGCAGCCATCCACTTCCTTATGTCTGAAACACAGGCTTCTAGCGAGGGCAAATTTGGGGCATCACCATGTTTCATTGAAATGTACAGCTTTGTGTCATCCGCATAGCAGTGAAAGTTAACATTCTGTTTTCGAATGACATCCCCAAGAGGTAAAATATATAGTGAAAACAATAGTGGTTCTAAAACGGAACCTTCAGGAACACCGAAATTGACAGTTGATTTGTCAGAGGACAAACCATTCACAGAGACAAACTGATATCTTTCCGACAGATAAGATCTAAACCAGGCCAGAACTTGTCCGTGTAGATCAATTTGGGTTTCCAATCTCTCCAAAAGAATGTGGTGACCGATGGTATCAGAAGCAGCACTAAGGTCTAGGAGCACGAGGACAGATGCAAAGCCTCGGTCTGATGCCATTAAAAGGTCATTTACCACCTTCACAAGTGCAGTCTCAGTGCTATGATGGGGTCTAAAACCAGACTGGAGCATTTTGTATACATTGTTTGTCTTCAGAAAGGCAGCGAGTTGCTGCGCAACAGCCTTTTCTAAAAATTGAGAGGAATGGAAGATTCGATATAGGCCGATAGTTTTTTATATTTTCTGGATCAAAGTTTGGCTTTTTCAAGAGAGGCTTTATTACTGCCACTTTTAGTGAGTTTGGTACACATCCGGTGGATAGAGAGCCGTTTATTATGTTCAACATAGGAGGGCCAAGCACAGGAAGCAGCTCTTTCAGTAGTTTAGTTGGAATAGGTTCCAGTATGCAGCTTGAAGGTTTAGAGGCCATGATTAATAGCTCCTCCCACAAGCCTCCTCTGACACACACATACACACGCACATATGAACTGATGAACGCACGCACATACACACGCTCTACACACACAGACACACGAACACACACACACCTGGACTGGACAGAGGCTGGACACAGAGCCTCCCACGGGACACATAGTGGAGACTGAGATTAGAGGCATGGAGAGCACCTATTAAGCATTTACTATCAGGCAATGTCTTTTTTAGGTATTTTGGGGGTGCGGTCCGCACCAGACCAAAATACCTACAAATCTGAACCAATCATAGACGCCTATATTTGTTTCAAAGTCCACAGACATCCGGACCGGCCTTATTTAAGCCAAATTAGTTCAGATTTTGTCCAGGTACAGGTCTTGTCTTGATTTGGGCCAAACGCCTATGTTTGGTTCAGATTTGACTCGGGCCGGGCCGACCTTCATTTCAACGTCCAGAGACGTCCGGTCCCGACTGGCCTATATTTGGCCCAAATATAGACGTCTATAATTGGTTTCGATTTAGTCTGGACCAGACAATCATAGACGACATAAGTTTGAACAGTGTGGTACAGTACAGTACAGTAGAGCACCGCAGATTACAGCATGGTACAGTACAGTAGAGCACAACAGAGTACAGTACGGTACAGTACAGTAATGGAAAGAAAAGTAGAGTAAAGCATGGTTCAGGACAGTAGAGTACAGGACCATACAGTAGTGATGGGAAACCAAGGCTTTCTCAAGGCTCTGGCACTATCACTAAATTGTGCCAAAAAAACTGTTAATTGCTCAGAGCTTCAATATCTGTTCACAATAAACATTAGTGACATCTGCTAGTCAGCAATAAATAGCAGCGTTTGATTATCAGATGTCGTTTTTTATATTTCTTTATCAGAACTCCTTGACGCAGCAGTTAGAGGTTGGCTTTAGTACCCTATAATCAGTTGGAATACAAGGTCAAGGTCTTACCTAATGCTTCCCTTTGTTGCTTTCAAGTTTACTATTTTTCAAAATGGATTATATGGCACGATTTAGGATGCTGAAGACAGAAGATTATACTATATTAAATACAATTATCTGAACAACAGTGCAGAAAGTGTGGTTTCACAACTGAAAATCTAAATTGTGTGCCTACAGAGGGATTTGACCACACACCCTCACTTCCCTGAACGTTCCATAGTTCACCACACTGTAAAAAAATATATTTGGAACTACGGTGTCCAATAGAGGTTGGTGTTTGAAAACAACTTGGAATCGAAGAAAGCACTGGAACCAGCACAAAATCAGTGGGATCTCGCATTTTGCAACACAGGCTTTGAAAAAGCAGGTAATAAAATAAAGCTTCGAAAGTCATTGATGATGTGCTTCTGATAAAGTAATACACGCATCGGCACACCACTTCGAAGTTAGCTGCTTAGCGATTTCAACACAAGCCTTGGAGCTCTGGTATCAAACTAAACATCACTGCTGTGAAAGTACAGTAGAGCACAGTAGAGTATAGTATTACAGTGGCTTGCGAAACTATTCACCCCTTGGCATTTTTCCTATTATAACCTGGAATTAAAATACATTTTGGGGGGGTTTGTATCATTTGATTAACACAACATGCCTACCACTTTGAAGATGCAAAATATTATTTTTATTGTGAAACAGACAAGAAATAAGACATCTAGAAAACTAGATAGCGTGCATAGCTATCTTCCCCCCCTCCCCCAAAGTCAATACTTTGTAGAGCCACCTTTTGCAGCACTTACAGCTGAAAGTCTCTTGGGGTATGTCTCCATAAGCTTGGCACATCTATCCACTGGGATTTTTGCCCGTTCTTCAAGGCAAAACTGCTCCAGATCCTTCAAGTTGGATGGGTTCCGCTCTTGTACAGCAATCTTTAAGTCATACCACAGATTCTCAATTGGATTGAGAATGCTTCACTGTGGGGATGGTTTCTCGGGGTGATGAGAGGTGTTGGGTTTGTGCCAGACATAGCGTTTTCCTTGATAGCCAAAAAGCTCCATTTTAGTCTCATCTGACCAGAGTACCTTCTTTCATATGTTTGCGGAGTCTCCCACAGGCCTTTTGGCGAACACCAAACGTGTTTGCTTATTTTATTCTTTAAGCAATGGCTTTTTTCTGGTCACTCTTCCGTAAAGCCTAGCTCTGTGGAGTGTATGGCTTAAAGTGGTCCTATGGACAGATACTCCAACCTCCGCTGTGGAGCTTTGCAGCTCCTTCGGGGTTATCTTGGTCTCTTCGTTGCCTCTCTGATTAATGCCCGCCTTGTCTGGTCTGTGAGTTTTGGTGGAACGCCCTCTCTTGGCCGGTTTGTTGTGGTGCCATATTCTTTCCATTTTTAAAAAATTGATTTAATGGTGCTCCGTGGGATGTTCAAGGTTTCAGATATTTATTTAAAACCCAACCCTGATCTGTACTTCTCCACAACTTTTTCCCTGACCTGTTTGGAGAGCTCCTTGGTCTTCATGGTGCCGCTTGCTTGGTGGTACCTCTTCCTTAGTGGTGTTGCAGACTCTGGGGCCTTTCAGAACAGGTATATATATACTGAGATCATCTGACAGATCATGTGACACTTAGATTGCACACAATTGGACTTTGTTTAACTTATTATGTGACTTCTGAAGGTAATTGGTTGCACCAGATCTTATTTAGGAGCTTCATAGCAAAGGGGGTGAATACATATGCACACAACACTTTTCCATTTATTTTTTGTTTAGAATTTTTGGGAACTTTTTTCATTTCACCAATTTGGACTATTTTGTTTATGTCCATTACATTAAATCCAAATAAAAATCCAATTAAATTACAGGTTGTAATGCAACAAAATAGGAAAAACACCAAGTGGGGTGAATTATTTTGCAAGGCACTGTATCTTGAGTAGTGTACTGTATTGTACCCTACTTTATTCTACAAAACTAAACTGTACTCTACTGAATTAAACTATACTGTACTCTACTCCACTCCACTGAATAAAACTTGATTTTCCTGTACTGTACTGTGATGTTCAGACTTGTTAATCATAGCTTTGAGGTCTATGATTCGTTCAGATTTGGATGTGGTCCTCACCGACCAAATGTGTACATTTTTGGGGGCAGAACAAATGTTTTCAAATCTAATTTTATTGGTCGCATACACATGTTTAGCAGATGTTATTGCAGGTGTAACAAAATGCTTGGATAATAGAATAAAATCCAGCATGCTTTTCAAGTGTTTTAACCAGACCTACTTACAATCAGTGCATTGAACATGGGTAGATAAATAACAACATATCACAGTCATAGCAACGACAACAACCATCTGTAACCGTTACTGTGAATGGCATTGTAGTTGAATTGGTCTGTTGGTTGTATCATTGTGGTATAATTGTGGTATAATGCTTATTTCGGAATGTCTTTTCAATATTTTTTTTTTACATCTGTAAAAAATGGAGTGTCAAACTCATTCAATGGAGGATCTAGTGTCTGTTGGTTTTTGTTTTTACTCTTCCTGAAATGCACGTGATGTCAATATCTGGAAAAGACGTCTAAAAGATGTGTTTTCAATGTCATTTTACATACTAGGCAGCCAGAAACTCTCACCAGACCGACACACAAACAGAATACTCATTGATATTCATCAAAGCATTTTATTCAGCATCGATGCTCATAAAGATTTGTGAACTTGCTGATCTGCAGAAAATCTAAATGCTCCCCCTTAAATGAAAAAGGATTGCATTTACTTAAGCCGACGACTCGCTCGTCAGATGATTTCCCCACGTGCGTACAAACATTCCCTTTTCGCTGAGCCACAGATATACATATTTCATGTTGCTTTCTCTACATCAGTGACAGTGTGCGAAACAGAAAGAGAGGGGTGAGAAGAGGCAGAGAAAAGCAGGTTATTAGCAAAAGACAGGCAGTTTTATATTAATGTGAGAAATGGAGGAATACGGATTCTCAGTTTCTCAGTCACAGCTACTAGAGGGTCCCCTACTCACACATCACCTCAGTAGGGGGGGGGGGGGGGGGGGGGGGGGGGGGGGGGGGGTGCAGTGACACAGCTGTGAGTGTCTAAGTAACTTCCCCTTGCATCAGCTGATGCCCTTACCATCTGCCCCACACTCCTCTCTCTCTTTCTCGGTCTCCATCCATCCATCTCTACCTACCTCTATCACTTCATCTCAAAAGACACACATACACACACACATACACATACACACACCTCAGCCTGTGTCTGGGGACTGGGTCGTCTTAATCTCTCCTCCTAGTGCTGTGTTTCCACCTCCCCCTGAGTCTGTCGATAAGTGTGTGTATTAATTCAACCCAAATATGGGATGAGACTTGCCGATGTCATGGATTTGGTTTTGATGTACCAACTCCAGATTGCTCCTGTTGGTGTACAGGTTTGATTAGGTTTCATGTAGTATGTGCAGAGAGTTATCAGGCTTGCTGATTAACTTTAGGCTCCTTCACACTAACACACACAGGAAATATTGGTCTTTTAGTTTGATCCAATGTTGCTACAGTTGGAAGTCCACACATGAATTGCTTTGAGTACAGACAGACAGAAATGCTTTGTCTTGAACCATTTCTATGTAAGCATATGTATGTAAATCAAGAGATTGTGCGAAGTCACTGAGTCATTGGGCAAATTGCATCCATCTTTGATGTGTGCTTGTCTTTGTGTGTCTTTGTGTGTGTACTCAAACATGACAAACACGCAATTGTATCTCATTTGTCTCAGGTCTCTCTATATGAAGGGCTGATTGGCATAAAGTGTTGTTTATGCCATTTCACTCTGGCAAGTTGACAAATTCAATCACCTCCTAACAGCAATGTGTCGACTGTGGCACAGGCAAATTGCCTTCTCACTTTGGGGGATCGCTCTGCATGGCATTATGTCTGTGTGACATTCTGTCTGTTTGTCTGACAGAACAGGAGAGAGGCTGGTGCAGGACTATGATATTACTGTGATTCTACTGGGCTTTTATGGTACAGATAGTACTGCACTTCCCTTGTAACCACTGGCTTGCTGGTTCAATCATCACCCCCAACGGTAGTGTTATAACACAGAGCACTGCAGGTGAAGGACATTCCTCCAGACAGACCAGGACTAGTCCACCTAATTTCCCCAGCCATCTATCTCCCTCTCTGGGGTGGCTCTCTCGGCAGGCTTTACTGGGTCTGGCGCTCCATAGTTCGGGGGGGGAAGGGTGAGGGCCAGAGAAATCCCTCTTAGATCAGAGAGGGAGAGAGATAAAGATCGCAGCCATCTTCACTTTTCACCTCCATGCTTGGGCTCAAGGTGTTCTCTTTCTCCTCTGCCTGTCTACCAGTCAATAGCAAACTCGTTTGATTTCCTTTCATTTTTTTTTTTGTGGGGATAGAAGGAAGGTCATGATGAGAAGTGTAGACCGATCTATTCACTTCAGCTTGTTATTTTCTCTGTGGCCTGCAGTTAGATCCTCTCTCTCTCTCTCTCTCTCTCTCTCTCTCTCTCTCTCTCTCTCTCTCTCGTTGGCCATGTGAAATTAATGCTTTGCAGATAAACACAGAGGGAAATGAACTTTGATGTTTGGGTCTTTATAGATATTTTTCACCTTTTGACTTTAGGAAATTAAACTTTACTTTAATGCAGATAAAAAGACGAGGAAGGGATGATGAGAGGGAAAGGAGTACACACTGGTGATGTGGTGAGAGGGAACATGTATGAATTCATGAGCCTCAGACAAATCGATCACAAAGTATCCTGTTGGCTTACCTTCAGGCGGATGAGATTGATTTATGCAGATCTCGGGGTGTGCGTGTGCATGTGCGTGTGCATTGCATAAATTATATTCATAACTCACATGCAACACTTTACCAGGCTAATGTTGAGCTATGCTTTCTTTTCATTGCCTCCTAATGGCCTGTGTTACCTTAAAGAAAAATGACACCAGAAGTGTTCTGCTCTGCAGTAGGACTGACGTCTTGGGTCTAAGGGCAGGGAGAGTAAGGCAAGCGTTCCCCTTCTGAAGACGCCTAACAAAAACGAGGATAAATAAGGTGGTTTAGTTAATCATTCGGCTCGGTTGGAGCCAAGCTCATTGAGCTCCATTCCTCCTCATTTAAAACCTGTTCGGTGAAAAAACTCCCTGGCCTGCTATTGAATTTTGTTTCTTCTTGCTCTAAATGTGTTCATTAGAGAACAGATGCCTGTCAGAATGGGGTTTGGACGTGGGAAGAGCACCTTCATCCTAAATCATCTATAGACTCCCGGCGCTCTAAACTCACTGAGGCATTGTGGCCATCAACACAGAGAGGTGCTGAGACAGAGAGATAATGGATGGAGGAGGGAGACACAGGGGCTGTGTGACCGCAGATGTTGTGTAAATTGGTGTTCCAATATTGCTGCGTTAGGTTGGAGCGAGTGTGACGTGACAAGGAACCCAGCTGGAGCTGTGTGGGGGCCTCTGTTCAGGGCTGTGGAAACTGTGGGTCTCTAGTGCTGCATGGAAGTGTAGAGTCAGCAGTTAGATAGGAGAACACACACACACACGTGCAGTACACATACGCACACACACACACCAGGGGTCCTCTTTGGCAGGATTAATGATGCAGCAAACAAAACCGTGTTCTTCTCCAGGCTTCCTATGCTCCCTTCGTCCTCGCTCACAGCTGGCTGTGTTTGATCTCACCTGGACTGTCCTCAATATCTCTACAACCATACCAAAGAGAGCTCCCAGCACTGTGATATGTAGCTATAGCCGTATGAGGGAACAGTGACTGTGTGCGCCATTAGACCGCAAATGAAAGAACTGCATCAAATCATAGGACTGAGAACACTTGTTTGAATGGCTCGCTCATGAACACATATGAAGTCAAAAGCACACACACCAGTGGAGGCTCCTCAGAGGAGGAAGGGAAGTACCATCCTCCTCTGAATTTCATAAAATTTTTCAGTAGTGAAACATTTCAAAGTTATCCTTTTTAGATAAAACTATACAAAATATATTCACATGTCACCAAATAACTGATTAAAACACACTGTTTTGCAATGAAAGTCTACAGTAGCCTCAACAGCACTCTGTAGGGTAGCACCATGGTGTACCAGAGTACAGATAGTATCCGTCCTCCTCTGGGTACATTGACTTCAATACAAAACCTAGGAGGCTCGTGGTTCTCATCCCCTTCCACAAACAGTAACTTTGATAACTTCCAGAGGAAGTCCTCCAACCTATCAGAGTTATTGCAGCATGAACTGACATGCTTTCCACCCAATCAAAGGATCAGAGAATGAATCTAGTACTGAAAGCCTAAGCTACAGCTAGCTAGCACTGCAGTGCATCACATGTGGTGAGTAGTTAACTCAAAAAGAGAGAGAAAGACAAGTTTATTTAAAATTAATTCATTCAAAATAATGGAAAAGCAAAAGAGAGAGAGGGAGAGAGAGCTATTTCACTTTCATTTAATTAGCTAGGGAATGCAGCTAGCTAGTTTAGCCTACTCAGACACCTGGCTCAAACAGAGAGGGATGCTATGTTATCTAGCTGGCTATGGCTATCCAACACTGTAACTTCCAATTCAAGGTAAGCTTTATGGTTTTACTAATTTATTGCCAGCGGGGCCTGTTGGTGTAATTGCTAAACCGCTTGCGAACTGTACTCTGTACTGCATGAGTGTAGCAGGGTTACTAAGGCTTAAGTTTTAGTAGCTATGTTGTTGACTTGACGTTAGCTAATATGGTGTCAACAATGTAGGCTGTGTGTAGCGGTTAGCGGTTATGATAAGAAGGTTTGGCATGGAAAGGTTTGTTCGCCTGGTCACAGCTCAGCAACTTGTTCCTAGACTTTCTGATGGGCCGCACCCCAGGAGGTGAGGGTAGAAAACAACATCTCCACCCCACTGATCCTAAATGCTGGGGCCCCACAAGGGTGCGTTCTCAGCCCTCTCATGCACTCTCTGTTCACCCATGACTGCGTGGCCATGTACGCTTCCAACTCAATCATCAAGGTTGCAGACGACACTACAGTGGGAGGTCTGATTACCAACAGCAACGAGACGGCCTACAGGGAGAAGGCGAGGGCCCTCGGAACGTGGTGTCAGGAAAATAACCTCTCACTCAATGCCAACAAAACAAAGGAGATGATCGTGAACTTCAGGAAACAGCAGAGGGAGCATCCCCCTATCCACATTGATGGGACAGTAGTGGAGAAGGTAGAAAATTTTAAATTCCCCGGCATACACATCACGGACAAACTGAAATGGTCCACCCACACAGACAGCGTGGTTAAGAAGGCAAAACAGCACCTCTTCAACCTCAGGAGGCTGAAGAAATTTGGCTTGTCACCTAAAACCCTCACAAACCTTTACAGATGCGCAATCGAGAGCATCCTGTCGGGCTGTATCACCGCCTGGTACGGCAACTGCTTCACCCACAACTGCAAGGCTTTCCAGAGGGTGGTGTGGTTTGCACAACACATCACCGGGGGCATGCTACCTGCCCTCCAGGACACCTACAGCACCCGACGTCACAGGAAGGCCAAAAAGATCATCAAGGACAACAATCACCCGAGTCACTGCCTGTTCACCCCGCTATCATCCAGAAGGTGAGGTCAGTACAAGTGCATCAAAGCTGGGACCAAGAGACTGAAAAACAGCTTCTATCTCAAGGCCACCAGGCAGTTAAACAGCCATCACTAACTAACATTGAGTGGCTGCTGCCAACATACAGATTCAAATCTCTTGCCACTTTAATACATTTAATAAATGGATTTAATAAAGGTATCACTAGTCACTTTAAATATCCTACACTACTCATCTCATATGTATATATATTGTATTCTGTACCATCTACTGCATCTTGCATATGCCGCACAGCCATCGCTCATCCATGTATTTATATGTACATATTCTCATTCACCCCTTTTAGATTTGTGTGTATGAGGTAGTTGTTGGGGAACTGTTAGATTACTTGTTAGATATTACTGAACAGTCGGAACCAGAAGCACAAGCATTTCGCTATACTGGCATTAACATCTGCTAACCATGTGTACATGACCAATAAAATATGATTTGCATTTGATTTGACAGCTGCTGTGTTGTGCACAAGCGAAGGGAAAAGGTGAGAGGAGAGCGCGTAGATGTGAGAAGGAATTATACAACGATTCTCTCGACCTGTGCACCTACAATACGCTGTAAACGTTTATTCATAGGCCAGGCTGTAGCAACCTCGTGATTTGTATAGCGAACATTTGAGTATCATGCAGTAGCCTAAACCTGTCAATGTTACATTGAGCTGGGTGAATGGAATATGAATGACTGTAATCCATATGCTGTAATAGAAATAAGGTCATACTCATAAAAAAATGATGTCACCGACCGCCACTGACACACACACACACACATACACACAGAGACAGACAGACTCTGTCTCACACACACTCCTACTCTCTCACCATGCAGGTGTACGGTGTGTGTTGTTATTACCAGGTAACAGATTAACACATTGAGCAAGAGGCTTAAGGACAGAAGGAGTGTGTCTCTCTAGCCTGAAGTTAATAATCACTGCTACACAGTACACACACACACACACCCACACGCGCACGCACACATGTCTACACGAACACACAAACAAACACATGCACGCACGCACACACACACACACTCACACAGAGAGCCAGAGCCAGCCTCACTAACAGATACCTCATGCAGTTGTAGTAATTGCGTTCTTCCGCTCTGTGACCAGTCTGCCTCTGTACCACAGTGACACCTCATGGCCACTAGTGGAACTCTCTCTGGATAAATGCCCACAGCCCACTCAAACAGAGTTAATAAAAAACAATAATGGTACACAGTAAAACAACAGAACAACAGAAATGCATTTCCTTCTCTGCCCCCCCCCCCCCCCCCCCAAAAAAAAAATGTAATTATGTTCTATTGGACTAACTGAGAAAAATCTGTAGCTGTGAATGTTGCTGTTGTCAGAGCCACTAATGGTATTCTGAGTGTATTCATAAACACCGAGCTAAATTCAATCCATCAGGGATTATTGAATTATGAGGAGAGCTGCTGTAGTGTAGACTTTCCTGGGGTCTCAGTGGGAATTCAACAAGCACAATGAAAAGCCAAGCCGGATCAGGTTCAACTGAATTACAACAGCCATTACTCCTCTCTGTCTGTCACTGCCCTTCTTCAAACAGAAACTAAACGCACACAAACGCGCATGCACATACGGACGCAGGCATGCATACACACACAGACACCTCCAGTTACAGAGTGACAGACAGGGGAGAGTGAGGGGGGAAGTAATAAACTATGAATCAGTGGAGAAAACACACAAAACAACCCCATGAGTCACAACAACACTCATATGTCTGGAGGAAGGACGTGCGTGAGTGCAAGCGTGCGTCCTTGTTTGATTAAAAACCGGGTAGCATGGAATCTCTACCTCCCTGGCCCTCCCTCTCTCTCTGTGGCATAGCTCCAGCCTTGGCTGAAAGTCAGGAGCACCTCTCCTCTCCCAGAAGGTAATGGAGACAGTGAAAGAGTGATGGCTGTTTTATGACACAGAAGTAGCCAGGTAATGGCAGCACTAGCAGGTAATGGTGTTGAGATAGAGACATTTCTGTGCTGGCCTGGAGTACAGAGAGCTGTGATATCCTGCTCGTGACAGATGGCCAAGTCTCTAATGACACCCTATTCTCTAGCAGTGCATTAGTTTTCACTAGAGCCCAAAAGGGAAGGGTGTTACCTGTACATGAAAATGCAACCATAGCCTGTCTATCTGAAACATGCTCTAGTCCGCCACCCAGTGGAAGGTTGTTATTGACACAAATGATGTGATGTAGACTAGAATAGATAAAAGAAGGAAAAAAGTGTGTGTGTGTGTGTGTGTGTGTGTGTGTGTGTGTGTTATTTATTATGGAGGATGTGAGTAGACAGTAATCTATGGAGACATCTCTCAGTGGTTGTGTCAGATATCCCTCGCCATCAATCTCCTTGTCTCCATCACTCACACAATCGCACACACTTACACACACTGTGGATAAAATATGTGTGTGCGCATGTTTGAGAGAGGGAAATCAAATGGCCCACAGTGTGTGTGCGTGTGTGTGTGTAACAAGGGGGTAGCAGTCAATGGGAAAATGTGTAACAGCTAGGAACTGGGTGTCGTTCATATGCACTTAAAGGCTTTTAACATGAAGAAGCTTTTCACACTAAATACAAGCTGTGTGTGTGTGTGTGTGTGTGTGTGTGTCAAATCAAATCAAATTGATCGCATACACATATTTTGCAGATGTTATTGCGTGTGTAGCAAAATTCTTGTGTTTCTAGCTTCAACAGTGCAGTAATATCTAACAATTTACAACAATACACACAAATGTACAAGTACAAGACTGGAATTAAGGAATATATAATATATGACATGCCTTGATGACAGCTTTGCACACACTTGGAATTCTCTCAACCAGCTTAGCCTGGAATGCTTTTCCAACAGTCTTGAAGGAGTTCCCACATATGCAGAACAATTGTTGGCTGCTTTTGCTTCACTCTGTGGTCCAACTAATCCGATACCATCTCTATTGGGTTGAGGTCGGGTGATTGTGGAGGCCAGGTCATCTGATGCAGCACTCCATCACCTTCCTTCTTGCTCAAATATCTATTGGAGGTTTGTTTTGTGTCATTGTCCTGTTGAAAAACAAATTATATGGGATGGTGTATTGCTGCAGAATTCTGGGGTAGACATGCTGGTGTGTGACATCGACAGTGTCACCAGCAAAGCACCCCCACACCATCACACCTCCTCCTCCATGCTTCACGGTGAGGACCACACATGTGGAGATCATCCGTTCACATACTCTGCGTCTCACAAAGACATGGCAGTTGGAACCAAAAATGTCAAATTTGGACTCATCAGACCAAAGGACAGATTTCCACCGGTCTAATGTCGATTGCTCATGTTTCTTGGCCCAAGCCAGCCTCTTCTGGTACTGTATATACACATACACACACACACACATATATATAAACTGGTACTATATATATATATATGTATGTATGTGTGTGTGTGTGTGTGTGTGTGTGTGTGTCTACAGTACCAGTTTTTCTTTATTTTTAGTAAACGTACATATATGATAGGATGTGTAGACATTATGGACAATATGTGGATAGAATATTTAGTATATCTGTAGAATACGTAGGACAGAAAAGTATGTATATATATATATATATATATATATATATGTATATATATATATATATATATATATATATATATATATATATATATATATATATATATATATATATATATAAATAATTGAATAGGATGACCTTGACCAGAATAAAGTATATAGATATGAAATGAGTAAAACAGTATGTAAACATTATTAAACTAAAGTGACCATGTCTATGTACATAAGGCAGCAGTCTCTAAGGTGCATTCTAGAGTAACCGGGTGGTAGTCAATTAGTGACAGTGATACACCTGTACTGACCTCGCCTTCAGGTTGATAGCGGGGTGAACAGGCAGTGGAACGGGTGGTTGTTGTCCTTGATTATATTTTTGGCCTTCCTGTGACCTTTCTGTGACATAGGGTCCTGTAGATGTCCTGGAGGGCAGACAGTGTGCCCCGGTGATGCAATGGGCAGACCGCACAACCCTCTGTGAAGTATAGGTGTTGTTTCCTACCTTCAGGACCTGGGGGCACCCCGCCAGGAAGTCCAGGACCTAGTTGACCAGGGCGAGGTTCAGACCCAGGGCCCCAAGTTTAATGATGAGCTTGGAGGGGACTATGGTTTTGAAGGCTGAGATGTAGTCAATGAACATCATTCTTACTTGTCCAGATGGGATAGGTGTGATAGGTGTGATGGCGATGATAGTGCAGTGCGATGGCGATTGCATCGTCCATGGATCTATTGGGGTGGTATGCAAATTGCAGTGGGTCTAGGGTGTCAGGTATTTGGCAAATCTGACCATTCTATCCTCCTGATTCCTGCTTACAAGCAAAAACTAAAGCACTGGAAGTACCAGTGACGCGCTCAATACGGAAGTGGTCAGATGACACAGATGCTACACTACAGGACAGTTTTGCTAGCATAGACTGGAAAATGTTCCGGGATTCATCCAATGGTATTGAGGAGTACAGCACCTCAGTCATCGGCTTCATCAATAAGTGCATCGATGACGTCGTCCCCACAGTGACTGTACGTACATATCCCGACCAGAAGCCATGGATTACAGGTAACAACCGCATCGAGCTAAAGGCTAGAGCTTCCGCTTTCAAGGAGCGGGAGACTAATCCGGACGCTTATAAGAGATCTCGCTATGCCCTCAGACGAACCATCAAACAAGCAAAGCATCAATACAGGACTAAGATTGAATCCTACTACACCGGCTCTGACGCTCGTCGGATGTGGCAGGGCTTGAAAACTATTACGGATTACGAAGGGAAACCCAGACGCGAGCTGCCCAGTAACGTGAGCCTACCAGACGAGCTAAATGCCTTTTATGTTTGCTTCGAGACAAGCAACACTGAAGCATGCACGAGAGCACCAGCTGTTCTGGATGACTGCGTTATCACACTCTCGGTAACCGATGTGAACAAAACTTTTAAACAGGTCAACATTCACAAGGCCGCTGGGCCAGATGGATTACCATGACATGTACTCAAAGCATGCACGGACCAACTGTCAAGTGTCTTCACTGACATTTTCAACCTCTCCCTGACCGAGTCTGTAACACCTTCATGTTTTAAGCAGACCACCATAGTCCCTGTGCCCAAGGAAAAGAGGGTAACCTGCCTAAATGATTACTGCCCCGTGGCACTCACGTTGGTAGCCATGAAGTGCTTTGAAAGGCTGGTCATGGGTCACATCAACAGCATCCTCCAGTACACCCTAGTCCCAATCCAATTCGTATACCGCCCCAGCAGATCCACAAAAGACACAATCTCAATCGCACTCCACACTGCCTTTTCCCACCTGGACAAAAGGAACACCTATGTGAGAATGCTGTTTGTTGACTACAGCTCAGCGTTCAACACCATAGTGCCCAGGAAGCTCATCACTAAGCTAAGGACTCTGGAACTAAACACCTCCGTCTGCAACTGGATCCTAGACTTCCTGAAGGGCCGCCCCCAGGTGGTAGGAGTAGGCAACTACATTTCTACCACGCTGATCCTTAACACTTGGGCCCCTCAAGGGTGTGTACTTAGTCCCTGTAATCTGGTCATCGCTGTATACCCGTCACAAGACCACCTGGTTGATGCTTATTTATAAAACCCTATTAGGCTTCACTCCCCCCTATCTGAGATATCTACTGCAGCCCTCATCCTCCATATACAACACTCGTTTTGCAAGTCACATTCTGAAAGCAAAGCACACACATCCCTGGGTCGCTTGTCTTTTCAGTTCGCTGCAGCGATCTACTGGAATGAGCTGAAGCAAGCACACAAACTGGACAGTTTTATCTCAATCTCTTCATTCAAAGACTCAATCACGGACACTCCTTACAGTTGTGGCTGCTTTGCGTAATGCATTGCTGTCTCTACCTTCTTGCCCTTGGTGCTGTTGTCTGTGACCAATAATGTTTGTACAATGTTTTGTGCTGCTACCATGTTGCTACTATGCTGTGTTTTCATGTGTTGCCCTGCTATGTTGTTGTCTTAGGTCTCTCTCTTTATATATATATATATTTTTTTTATATATATATATATATATATATATATATATATATATATATATATATATATATATATATATATATATATATATATATATATTATATTTATTTATTTATTTATTTATTTATATATATTTATATGTTATATATATATAAATAGAAATATATATATATATACATATAGTTATATATATATATATAAATATATATATTTATATATATATATATATACATATAGTGTGTATATATATATATGCCTTTTGGTTGGCCATCATTGTAAATAAACATTTGTTCTAGGTTGGGTGAACAGGTTAAATAAAAACATATTTTTAAAGAGGGTGAAGAAGGTGTTTAGCTTGATGTCAATGTCTGGAATGTGGCTGGTTTTCCCTTTGTAATCCGTGATTGTCTGGAGTCCCTGTCTGAGCCATTGAATTGCGACTCCACTTTTTGTCTCTGTACTGACGTTTTGCCTGTTTGATTGCTCTACGGAGCTTATAAACGGACTGTTTGTATTCAACTATATTCCCAGTCACCTTGCCATGGTTAAATGCAGTGGTTCACACTTCACATTTTGCTCAAATGCTGCCGTCTATCCACGTTTTTGGGTTTAGGTAGGTTTTAATCGTCACAGTGGGAACAACATCCCTTACACACTTCCTTATGAACTCGGTCACCGTGTCAGTGTATACATCAATGTTATTCTCAGAGGGAACCCAGTACATATCCCAGTCTGTGTGATCAAAACAATCTTGAAGCATGGATTCCGATTGGTCAGACCAGCGTTGAATATACCTTAACACGGGTACTTCCTGTTTGAGTTTCTGCCTATAGCAAAGGAGGAGCAGAAGTGGAGTCGTGCTCTGATTTGCCGAATGGAAGGTGGGCGAGGGCCTTGTAGCCATCCCAGAAGATAGAGTAACAATTGTTGAGAGTTTTTGAAGCGCAAGTACTACAGGCATTGTGTTGATAGAACTTCAATAGCATTTCCTCAGATGTGATTGGTTAAAATCCCCTGCTACAATAAATGCGGCCTCAGGATATGCGGTTTCCAGTTTTCACAAAGTCTAGTGTAGTTCCTTGAGGGCCGTCGTTGTATTGGTTTGAGGGGGAATATACACCGCTGTGACGATAACCGAAGAGAATTCTAGATATTCTAGGTTGGGTGAACAAAAGGACTTGAGTTCCTGTACCTTCCTACAATAACACCATGAGTAGTTAATCATAAAACATGCACCGCCGCCTTTTTTCATCCCGGAGAGTTCTTTATTCCCATCTGCACAATGTACTGAGAACCCAGCTAGCTGTATGGACGGGGGCAGAATATCCGGAGAGAGCCATGATTCCATGGAGTATGTTACAGTCCCTGATGTCTCTCTGGAAGGAGATCCTCGCCCTGAGCTTGTCTACTTTTTTGTCCAGAGACTGAACAATATACTCAGAAGCTGGTGTGCGCGCCTCCCGATTCGGACTAGAAGTCCACTCCGAATATATCTCTTCTCCGCCGGCGGCATCTTGGAGCAGCCTCAGGTATAAGATCAATTTCCTTTGGGGGGTACAAACAAAGGATCCAATTCGGGAAAGTCATATTTGGAATTCTGGGGAGTCACTGCCGCTCTGATATCCAAAAGTTATTTCCGATTGTTTGTAATAGCGAAGATAAACATTCTGGGCTAATAATGTAAGAAATAACACACACACTAAAAAATACTGCAAAGTGTCTTAGGAGCTAGAAGCAGAGCTGCCATGTCTATCAGCTCCATCTTGTGTGTGTGTGTGGGTGGGTGTGTGTGGGTGGGTGGGGTTTGGTTTTACTATCCATGTGGGTACCAGAAGTCCTCACAAGGATAGGAAAATTAGGAAATGGATATTGGAAAATGCTATTTTAGGCTTAGGGGTTAGGTTAAGGATTAGGAGTTAGGTTTCGTTTTAGGGTTAGTTTAAGATTAAGGTTAGGTTAGGGTTTAGCTGTTAGGGAAAATACATTTTGAATGGGAATACATTTATTGGTCCCCACAAGGATATTAAAACAAATGTGTGTGTGTGCCCGTGTATACATGTTCCTCTGCCTTTTAATAATTCAATTGTCTCTTTTCCCTCTCTGAGTAACATATGCAGTGGGTTAACGGTTATACAACTCATTATTATTATTAAAGAGCATCCACTGAAGAGCCCTATAGAAGTTGTTTATGATGCAAATGTAATTGCTTCTCTAAAAGCATAATTTTCAGTTGTAACATAGTTGACTATAGAGGGGCTGAGTTGTCTGTCCAATCACTTTTTCTCTCTCTCTTTCTCTTGAATAATAACAATAATGACAATCCTTTACTCCACTCATTAATGTCTCAATAATTCAGGGAGCAGGAATACTCAGCAAGTAGAAGGCAGAATAATGACGTTGAGAAAAAGACTGGACTGTAACCCAAAGGATCTTGACTGGCCTTTGTTCTCCAGCTCCGGCCTTCCAGGAAATTGAATTTGTGCGACACACAGTGACTGTGTGTGTGTGTATGTATGTGTGTGTGTGTCTTTTTCGATGAATATTCATTATATTCCTCACATTTGAGTATTTTTACAACAGGTACCCTACATTCTGAGCACTAAATTCTCCTCACTGTATTCACCCACCTCTGTTGTTGCTGTTCTATACACAGTCACCAGGTGGTGCATTTGAGGCACATTGGAATATATCTCTATCTCCATTGTTGAGGATGATCCAGTGTTTGAACGGGAACACAATGAAGGGAGCATCTGATAAAAACTCTGATTGTAACCCGATATTTTACAGTAACATTAGGCGGTCATATGCTCATGACAAGTATTATAACTGCATCATGGTCCCTCTGCACCGACACTGTGGTGAAAAAGGTGCAACAGCACCACTTCAACCTGAGGACGCTGAAGAAATTTGGCTTGGCCTCTAAAACCCTCACAAATTTCTACTGATGCACCATCGAGAGCATTCTGTCAGGCTATATCACCACCTGGTATGGCATCTATATCTACAACCCCTGGGCTCTCCAGAGGGTGGTGCGGTCAGGCCAACGCATCATCGGTGGCACACTGCCCACCCTCCAGGACATCTGCAGCACCGGGTGACAAAGGAAGGCCAAGAAGATCATCAAGAACCATGGTCTGTTTCACCCTGCTACCATCTAGCAGGCGGAGACAGCACAGGTGCATCAAAGCCAGGACGGATAGACTGAAAAACATATCCAGGCCATCAGAATTTTAAACAGTAATCACTAGCCGGTCAGCGCCCGGTACCCAGACTGCTGCCTTAAGTTGTTGTTTTTTATTTAACAGTCTCCTTTACAAATGCGCCCTGTATTTACAACATAAATACACACATTATGCCCCAGATATATACACTGAGTTTAGAAAACCTTAAGGATACCTTCCTAATATTGAGTTGCAACCCCCCATTTTTAACCGATTGATCAATAGTGTTTAAATAAATAGAGAAGAAAACAGGTCCTAAAATCGACCCCTGTGGTACATCTCAAGAAATTCAGACTTAACCCCATCAATGACGATGGCCTGAGTTCTGTCACTAAAATAATCCTAAAACCATTATCAGGCGACAGAGCTCAGGCTTATCGAGGACAATTTGTTCAATTAAATAGCATGATCAACATTATAAAAAGCTTCCAGGTCCACAAACTAAGCAGCACATTTAATTCTAGTGGTCTAAACCCTAAACTTTGATTGATTTACATTTAAAATACATTTCTCTGGTAAAAAAAAGCAAAGTTGTACATTTAACAAGGATTCAAGGAACCCTTGGAATGGACTGATAATTATTAAGATCACTACTATTATTAAGATCACTACTATATTGGCAGCAAGAGCCGATTTCCATACTTTTGGTATATTTCCTGATAACAACGTTAAATAAAAAATGTGGTTTATTGAGCCAACAATGATGGGTGCTGCACACTTAAGCAGACCAGGACTCAATTAGTCGGCCCCTGTGGATTTCTTATTGTTTATTCCTAGCAAAGCATCCAGGACTTCATTTTCTGTAAATAGCCTGAAAGAAAAGCTTTGACTATCATTTCTCTGATCATTCAGCAAGTTTCCCCTGTCAGCATCCAGCCCAATATCATTGTGAATAGGCTTATTAAAAGTTATTTCAAAGCGATAGCCCTCTGAAATAAAAAGGTGATTAAATGCATCAATTATGGATTTTTTTTTACATAATGAGGCCAGTGTCTGAATTAATTTGTTGTGGCAGAGAGGAGGAAGTAGAACCCTTCAAGGATTTGACAGTTTTCCAGAATTTAGCTGGGTTCTCACTACAATCCGAAAGTGGTTATATAATAATCAAAATCAGCCTTTCTGATTTGTCTTACACAATGATTCCTCAGTTGCTTAAAAGCTTGCCAGTCCGGGCCTAAGCCTGTGTTCCTGGCCTTGACACAAGCATCATCTCTTATATGAATGACTTCTGATCCTTCCGGAGTGTACCAGGCATTCGATCTACCTTTAACCATTCCTTTTGAAGGGAGCATGATTATTCACAATCGTATTGAAGACATCTGCAAAAAAAAGGCTCAAAGCTGAATCATGTTCAGGGACAGCTGAAATATAATCATGGTCACTAAAATAAAGATCATGTAAAAAATAAAAAATAAAAGCCTGTTCAATTGAAGTTTTTCAAAGTTCCTCTTTGTGATGACACAAATCTTAGGTTTTTGTATTCTCACATCTCTAATGGTCACTAATGTCTTGGACGAAGACACCAGTGGAAACATATTTCTCCGGTGTAGTCCCTAAAATAAGATAAATCAGAGATGACTTTGTAGGCCGTCTTTGTAAATAGGAATAGGTTCTTAACTGACTTGCCCAGTTAAATAAAGGTTAAAAAAAATGTATATAATAATAATCCATTTTAAGCCATGTAGGCTTAGTCAAAAGCTGGGCTAAGTTTAGATCATTATACATGTATTTTCACTTCTATTTAACTAAGCAAGTCAGTTGCAAACAATTTCTTATTTTCAAAGACAGCCTAGAAACAGTGGGTTAACTGCCTTGTTCAGGGGTAGGACAACAAATGTTTACCTCATCAGCTCAGGGACTTGATCTTGCAACCTTTTGGTTACTAGTCCAACACTCGGCCACCTGCCACCCTTGAAACCTGCATTTGCCAATCATAATTTAGGTCAACCAGGATAATAACTTCTGATTTAATAAAAGAAGACAAAAAGCTAGTTATGGATACATAACGACTTAAAGATAGGAGCTAAAAGGGAAATGGATTTCAGTAAAGACACAGAGAAATGATTTTTAATAAGAATGGCCACTCCACCACCTCGATCCTGTCTGTCAGCTCTGAACACATTACAACCCTCAATATTAATATCAGAGTCCAGAATGTCCCCAGAGATCCAGAATGTCCCCAGAGATCCAGAATGTTCCCAGAGATCCAGAATGTCCGGATTCGTCTGCATTGCCCAGGTCTTGATGTAATCCGGGTTTAGGAAGTAAGCTCCTAATGTTCAGATGCATCAACCCAAGTCCTTTACGATTTTTAAAGTCACATGGAGTCTCCAACTCAAACTCATGTTCAATAGGCGGTTAGCTGCAGGACCTGTCTGGTGGTTGATATTGATAGAGTTGGTATGGCTATACGATTGCATAGAACTTCCCCATTTGGTCTAGCTCTATTAGTAATAGAGGAAGGAGTAGAAATTGGAATTACTTTTCCAAGGTAAGCACCATAGGGCCTGAAGCTGCAATCAATGTCAATATGGGGAACTCTCAGAGAAACCAATAATAGAATGTTATAAATGGACTTACATGGGCTTCTACGTGATTTGAAAACCGAGGGTGTATTCAAGTTTATGGAATTCACATGTAAACTAAAAGCACTGGGTGAGCAGACCACAGTGGGCTTCTCTATTGACCTCACGATATCAGATCTAAGAGTGGAGCTGATTTCCTTATATGAACTGTAACTCAGTAAAATCTTTGAAATTGTTGCATGTTGCATTTATACTTTGGTTCGGTGTAGCTTGGCGAGGAATCAGCTAAAAGTCAATAAATCCACAGAGTATGATATTTAGTTAGATTGAATTGCACAGTTGGTAGGATCACCACAGTTATACAGTTGGCAGCAAGCCAGAACCCAACCACAGACTAGAAACCAGCCAGCACTAGGACCCATAATAAACAAAACCAAGGCACAAAACTCACCAGCATAACAACAGCAAGGAGAGAGCTGTGAGCTGTGACGTCAAAACAGCAATGCAACGGAGGCCGTGTTACCGGTATGATAGCCAGGAGAGAAGCATCTTGGAGGGGATGTAGTTTCTAGTACAGGCTGGTGGAAGCCGGGAGGGAGGCAAGTACTACACCGGGCTGCGGGAGAGTCAAAAAGAGTCAGTCCAAGTAGGCTAAACCAAGTGGAGTTCAAGTTCGGCAGTAGCTCAAAAACATCCAAAACACAATCTCAAGTGGAATGATGAAAGCAGCAGTAGGCAGGTGTCTGCTCAGAAAATGCCCCAGTGCAGAGTAGGGTGCCCAGGTATATCCAAGTAGGCCTAAAAGGTTTCAAGTAGACCTGTTTTATACAGTATATCTCCTTGAAAACTCTGTAGACAATATTATATATACTATTGTCCAATGTGTTCACTATTGTCCAATGTGTTCACTATTGTCCAATGTGTTCACTATTGTCCGATGTGTTCCCTATTGTCCGATGTGTTCCCTATTGTCCTATGTGTTCACTATTGTCCAATGTGTTCACTATTGTCCAATGTGTTCACTATTGTCCAATGAAACAAAGTTAAATGGAGACAGAAATCCAGTAAAAGCTTTTCAGTTACAAACAGTGATCAGAAAAAAAGACCTGGTTGCCGGCATCTTGAAAAGCGGGTGTGACTTTAACAGCAACTGCTGCCCCCACGAGTGCAGTGTCCTTGCGGAATGTAGACTACATAGTAATTTAACACTGGTCACTTTAATTATGTTTACATCGATCTTCGTTGTTCGTAAATCGTTTCTGTTGTTAGGAACATTATCAGATTAGCATTCCTGCAACGTTATTCTGTTGAAATATAGTTTGATCTCTGAAAAATTGAGCTAATTGATTACTCACTTTATATGTACATACTTTTATTATAGTTTATTAGTCCATGCAAGATGGTGTTGTGTGTTCTGCTTTTTATCTCCCCCACCCCCAATATACACACACACAAACTAGATACTGTATTATCGACATAGCTCATCCTACATAACTACCGCTGTACATACAGTATTCTTCACATAGCTCATCCTACATAACTACCGCTGTACATACAGTATTCTTCACATAGCTCATCCTACATAACTACCGCTGTACATACAGTATTCTTCACATAGCTCATCCTACATAACTACCGCTGTACATACTGTATTCTCCACATAGCTCATCCTACATAACTACCGCTGTACATACAGTATTCTTCACATAGCTCATCCTACATAACTACCGCTGTACATACAGTATTCTTCACATAGCTCATCCTACATAACTACCGCTGTACATACAGTATTCTCCACATAGCTCATCCTACATAACTACCGCTGTACATACAGTATTCTCCACATAGCTCATCCTACATAACTACCGCTGTACATACAGTATTCTTCACATAGCTCATCCTACATAACTACCGCTGTACATACAGTATTCTTCACATAGCTCATCCTACATAACTACCGCTGTACATACAGTATTCTCCACATAGCTCATCCTACATAACTACCGCTGTACATACAGTATTCTCCACATAGCTCATCCTACATAACTACCGCTATACATACAGTATTCTCCACATAGCTCATCCTACATAACTACCGCTGTACATACAGTATTCTCCACATAGCTCATCCTATATAACTACTGCTGTACATACCTTTTTCCTACTTATTCTGTATATTGTCCATACTGTCAACACAGCACATATTTATATTCCGGACTCTGACATTGCTCATTCTGATATTGTTTGTTCTGACATTTCTTAATCTCTTGTTTCTTCTTCTTTTCAAAAAAATGTTCTTCTTGAGATTGTGTGTGTATTCGGATTGTACTACTAGGGCCAGATTCAATCAGATCCGCTTTAGCCGATATCCGCATTTCTGATGCATTATACCTGAAGCGGACATTGCCAATGACGGCACAGAAAGCCAATGTTTACAAGTTCGAACACTGGAATGTGAGATGTAATCTACACCTCCATTAGGCTGATAGAAATCTTTATTGTTTTGTTTAATGATTTTCAATTTGAGAGTCATTATTTCTATATACAGTGAATTTGGAAAGTGTTCAGACCCATTGACATTTTCCACACTTTGTTATATTACAGCCTTATCCTAAAGCGTATTACATTATATTTCCTTCATTAATCTACACTCAATACCCCATAATGACAAAGCAAAACAGGATTGTGGAAATGTTTGCAAAAAAAAATGTCAAAAGCTGAAATATCATATTTAAATAAGTATTCAGATCCTTTACTCAGTACTTTGTTGAAGCACCTTTGGCAGCGATTACAGTCTAAAGTCTTCTTGGGTATGACGCTACAAGCTTGGCACACCTGTGTATGGGGAGTTTCTCACATTCTTTGCAGATCCTCTCAAGCTCTGTCAGGTTGTATGGGGAGCATACAACAGCTATTTTCAGGTTTCTCCAGAGATGTTAGATTCGGTTCAAGTCCAGACTCTGGCTGGGCCACTCAAGTACATTCAGAAACTTGTCCCGAAGCCACTCCTGTGTTGTCTTGGCTCTGTCATTGTCCTGTTAGAAGGTGAACCCTCGCCCCAGCCTAAGGTCCTGAGTGCTCTGGAGCAGGTTTTCATCAAGGATCTCTCTGCACTTTGCTCTATTCATCTTTGCCTCAATCCTGACTAGTCTCCCAGTCCCTGCCGCTGAAAAACATTCCCACAGCATGATGCTGCCACCACCATGCTTCACCGTAGGGATGGTGCCATGTTTCCTTCAGACGTGACGCTTGGCATTCAGGCCAAAGAGTTCAATCTTGGTTTCATCAGACCATGAGAAACAAGATTCTCTGGTCTGATGAAACCAATAATCAATGGAAACAGGATGCACCTGAGCTCAATTTCGAAGTCTCATAGCAAAGGGTCTGAATACTTTATGTAAATTAAGTTATTTCTGTTTCAAATTTCTAAAAACCTGTTTTCACTTTGTCATCATGGGGCATTGTGTGTAGATTGATGAGGGAAAAAAATATTGAATCGATTTTAGAATAAGGCTGTAACGTCACAAAATGTGAAAAAAGGAAGGGGTCTGAATACTTTCCGAATGAACTGTAGCCTACCCTTTCTCGTTCTGAACTTCTAAGGCGAGTGGCAACGATCACAAGAGCAAGCTGCTCACCGATTTGAGAGCTCCAGCACAGTTCCACCTCCCGCCAAAACATCAGCTATGTGGGTGTTGGCTATCACTAGTTAACGCTTGGTCTGATTGAATTTAGGCCTTACACATTTACTGCACTGCTGGAGTCAAAAACACAAGCATTTTGCTGCCCCTGCTTTAACATCCGCTAATCTGTGTTCGCAACAAATAAACATTGATTTGATTTCATAATGCATTGTACCTGTCAGCATTAAGTAAAGTGTTACTGTACCTTTATTTTTAATACAAGGCATTGCATTGAAACATACAAACTCCATAACCTGAATTTATATATATATTTAAAAATTGATAAATACTGCAGCAGGACCATGCATGGGTAAATAATGAAGACTATAGTAAAAGTGTATAGAGCTGCGTGCCTCTGGAGGCTGAGACCAATCAAGTCTGAAGGATCTATAATTAATTAGTACACGGTGAAAACACAGGCACATGAAATCTTCATGGCCTATCCATGTTCTTCCTCTCTCTCTCTCTCTCTCTCTCTCTCTCTCTCTCTCGCTTTCTCTCCCTCTCTCGCTCTATCTATCTTTCTCTCTCTCTCTCTATCTCTCGCTCTCTCTCGCTTTCTCTCCCTCTATCTTTCTCTCTCTCTCTCGCTTTCTCTCCCCCTCTCTCTCTCGCTTTCTCTCTCTCTCTCTCACACGCTCCAATAACCTCATCATTAAGTTGTAGTTACAGTGTGTGTGTGTGTGTGTGTGTGTGTGTGTGTGTGTGTGTTACTCCATGCATGCAAGCAGTAGTGTGTATGTCTCCTGCCACACATTATCTCTCCTACCACACACACAAATGCCAAGGTTACTGGGAGAGAGACTCTCCAAAGAGTTTACATATGATAGTCATGTTAATTGGATTTAAACCTGGCAGCTTCACTACCTGCATAGTACAGTATAATTTCTCAAGGTCAGATAGAAGATGGAAAGTCTTGGAGTCATCTGTCTCTCTCTCTCTCTCCTCTCTCTGGCTCTCTCAATGGCTCTGACTCGCTCCGTCTCTACCTCCCTCCTCTCCTTCCAACCCCACTCCTCTCTCTCCTTCCAACCTACTGCCCCTCTCTTTCACTCCCTTCATCCGTCCTGCCTGTCTCCTCCTCCATCCAGCCTCCCCAGGTGGCTACAGTATGACTTGGCTCCAGTGCTCCAGCCTTGATCGTGAAGGTCAAAGATACAGTATGATGCTACTTCCCCTGCCAGCTCCCACAGTGATGCCTCAGCTCTTGCATATGGTTCCTGTCACACACGCACACATTCACACAGACACACACTCACTCACACACACACACACACACACACACACACACACACACACACACACACACACACACACACACACACACGTATTGCCAAGTCAACAGCAGTAAGTCTCCCTGGTTGTGATTTACGTCTTTATCGAGCTACAGTAAGAGGGCCATCAAGTGTATGGTCTATAAACACAGTACTTAACACTAATGTGATCAGATGCAGTAGCTGCCTAACTAATGGGATAATTTCATTATCAGGGAGCGAGCCTCTTGAGTCATTGATCTGCTGGCCAATGACCATGCAGAAATGTTGAAGGTCAATATGGTAAAATATAATCTAACCTTGAGTATTACAAAACATGACACAGTAGCTACCACGCTAGCCCATAGCCTCCTTAGAACCATATGTTTCTTAGAGCTTGGTGAGAGTTTGGTTGCCCTATGGTCATTTTGCATACAATCTTCCCACAAAGTTCTGGCAATGGTGCAGGATACCCAGATAGCACATAACGTTCTGAGAACCATATGTTTCTTACGGTAGGAATTTCAGTACTTCAGGATAACGTTTTCTACGGGTTTTCTCGTGGTTCTATTTAAAGCAGTGTTCTGAAATTGATACGAGAGCGTTAAGAAACAATGTTCTTCTTTGGGAATTTCATTACTTCAGCATAACGTTTTCTGCAGGTTTCCTCGCGGTTCTTTTTAAAGTCACATTCCCAGAACATTAATAAGACTTCCCACAAAAACCACAAGAAAACATTAGTAACGTTCAAAGAATGTTATTCAGATGCATTCCCTTCTCAGTGTCGACAAAACTCTCTCTATCCTCTATCTTCGTTAAGAGTGTTCAGGTGTATTCCAAGATGACGTAGCAGTGAGATGTCTGTTTTGACAGTCTTGTCCCGTCCCTTGCATATAATGTTTTTTTTTCTTCGTATACACAGTTGAAGTCGGAAGGTCACATACACCTTAGCCAAATACGTTTATCCCCATTTCTGACATTTAATCCTAGTAAAAAAGACCCTATCTTAGGTCAGTTAGGATCACCCCTTTATTTTAAGAATGTGAAATGTCAGAATAATAGTAGAGAGAAGGATTTATTTAAGCTTTTATTTATTTCATCACATTCCCAGTGGGTCAGAAGTTTACATACACTCAATTAGTATTTGGTAGCATTGCCTTTATATTGTTTAACTTGGGTCAAACCTTTCAGGTAGCCTTCCACAAGCTTCTCACAATAAGTTGGGTGGATTTTGGCCCATTCTTCCAGACAGAGCTGGTGCAACTGAGTCAGGTTTGTAGACCTCCTCGCTCGCACACGCTGTTTCAGTTCTGCCCACGCATTTTCTATAGGATTAAGGTCAGGGCTTTGTGATGGCCACCCCAATACCTTGACTTTGTTGTCCTTAAGCCATTTTCCCACAACTTTGGAAGTATGCTTGTGGTCATTGTCCATTTTGAAGAATCAATTGCGACCAAGCTTTAACTTCCTGACTGATGTCTTGAGATGTTGCTTCAATATATCCACATAATTTTCTTTCCTCATGATGCCATCTATTTTGTGAAGTGCACCAGATCCTCCTGTTGCAAAGCACCCCCACAACATGATGCTGCCACCCCCGTGCTTCACGGTTGGGATGGTGTTCTTCGGCTTGCAAGCCTCCCACTTTTTCCTCCAAACATAACGATGGTGATTATGGCCAAACAGTATTATTTTTGTTTTATTAGACCAGAGGACATTTCTACAAAAAGTACGATCTTTGTCCCAATGTGCAGTTGCAAACAGTAGTCTGGCTTTTTTATGGAGGTTTTGGAGCAGTGGCTTCATCCTTGCTGAGCGGCCTTTGAGGTTATGTCGATATAGGACTTGTTTAACTGGGATATAGATGATTTTGTACCTGTTTCCTCCAGCATCTTCACAAGGTCCTTTGCTGTTGTTCTGGGATTGATTTGCACTTTTCGCACCAAAGTACATTCATCTCTAAGAGACAGAACACGTCTCCTTCCTGAGCGGTATGATGGCTGCGTGGTCCATGGTATTTATACTTGTGTACTATTGTTTGTACAGATGAATGTGGTACCTTCAGGCGTTTGGAAATTGCTCCCAAGGATGAACCAGACATGTGGAGGTCTACAATTTGTTTTTTGAGGTCTTGGCTGATTTATTTTGATTTCCCCATGATGTCAAGCAAAGAGGCGCTGAGTTTGAAGGTAGGCCTTGAAATACATCCACAGATACACCTCCAATTGACTCAAATGATGTTAATTAGCCTATCAGAAGCTTCTAAAGCCATGACATCATTTTCTGCAATTTTCCAAGCTGTTTAAAGGCACAGTCAACTTCGTGTATGTAAACGTCTGACCCGCTGGAATTGTGATACAGTGAATTATAAGTGAAATAATCTGTCTGTTTTGTTGGAAAAATTACTTGTCTCATGCACAAAGTAGATGTCCTAACCACCTTGCCAAAACTATAGTTTGTTAACAAGAAATTTGTGGATTGGTTGAAAAACAAGCTTTAATGACTCATACAATGTGATTTTCTGGATTTTTAGATTCCGTCTCTCACAGTTGAAGTGTACCTATGATAACATTTACAGACCTCTACATGCTTTGTAAGTAGGAAAATCTGCAAAATCGGCAGTGTATCAAATACTTGTTCTCCCCACTGTATCAATGATGTCGCTCTAGCTGCTGGTGATTCTCTGATCCACCTCTATGCAGACGACACCATTCTGTATACATCTGGCCCTTCTTTGGACCCTGTGCTAACAAATCTCCAAACGAGATACAACGCCATACAACACTCCTTCCGTGGCCTCCAACTGCTTTTAAATGCTAGTAAAACTAAGTGCATGCTCTTTAACCGATTGCTGCCCGCAACAGCGTCATCTATACTTCTTTGCTAGGTAAAGCCCCACCTTATCTCAGCTCACTGGTCACCACAGCAACTCCCACCTGTAGCATGCGCACCAGCAGGTATATTGCACTGGTCATCCCCAAAGCAAACACTTCCTTTGGCCGCCTTTCCTTCCAGTTCTCTGCTGCCAATGACTGGAACTAATTGCAAAAATCTCTGAAGCTGGAGTCTTATATCTCCCTCTCTAACTTCAAGCATCAGCTGTCAGAGCAGCTTACCGATCACTGTACCTGTACACAGCCAATCTGTAAATAGCACACCCGACTACCTCATCCCCATATTACTCCTTAACCTCTTGCTCTTTTGCACCCCAGTATCTCTACTTGCACATCTATCACTCCAGTATTAATGCTAAATTGTAATTATTTTCACCTCTAGGGCCTATTTATTGCCTACCTCCCTACTCTTCTACATTTGCACACACTGTACATCATTTTTCGATGTTTCTTTTCTTTTGTGTTATTGACTGTATGTTTGTTTATGTGTAACTCTGTGTTGTTGTTTTTGTCGCACTGCTATGCTTTATCTTGGCCAGGTCGCAGTTGTAAATGAGAACTTGTCCTCAACTGGCCTACCTGGTTAAATAAAGGTGAAATAAAAAAAAAATATATATAAAATTGTCCGTGCCGACCAATTGGCCACACCTGATATTAATGATTACTTGTTTCATTTGAAATGGGGTCTGTTTGAATAGAATAAAATGAACAGCTTTGTGTGAGTTGGCATGTTAGCTCCATCCTGGTGGTGCAGTGGACAAATTCCATGGATGGAGAACAGAAGATCATAGGTTTGAATCTCACAGACACCATGCCACAATAAAAATGTGTTTGCATGATTCATTTTCATGTTTCCTGTCTGTGGTTGGAGTTCAAAACAGTAAACTTAAGCTAGCAGTGTTATTAAATTCTTATTGAAACATGTTCTCAGAACGTTATTTAATAACCTATAATTGACCTTCTCAGAACATTAATAAAACCTCCCAGGAAAACTTTAAAGGAACCATAGTAAAACGTTCTCAGAACCTCCTTGCAACCTAAAATGTAGTTCCCAGAACAGGCAAAATGTAAAAAAAACATTCAGTTTTACCAATCAGGACATTTTTGGCTTCGTTCCCAGAACCAATGGGAAACCAAAAACGTACATTCCCACGATTTCCAAGGAACCAAATGTGCTAGCTGGGTACTGTGTGGTCCGTTTTGACTGTTACTAGACGGTCTTTTCTTCCTCCAGTTGGTCTTCAATGTGGTCTTAATGTCCTCAAACCTTGAATAGTCTATTAGTTCATTACATTATGATACAGTATCTAGCCTACTGTGTGTGGCCAGTTTGAACAGTTACAACATTCCCCTCTTCCCTCCTACTGCAGGAAATGTTTCTGCAAGGCTCGACAGGCTCCATCTTGTCCATATACTCAAAACAATTTGTTTCCATTTAATGTGTCAGCCCAGAGTCAGAGCTCTTGTCAGCCCAGAGTCAGAGCTCTTGTCAAACAAGTCTGTTCTCTTACTATAAACACTCTGAGAACAGAAATGATGGGTTATTTTGAGTATTTTTTTTATAACTTTCACTGAACTCCAAGCACAAATAAGACAGATGGACATTCATATCCTTATGCATTAATCATGCAAACACATTTTTTTGTATTATTGTGACACAGCATCTGTGAGATTTGTGCGAACCTATAAACTGCTGTTGTCTATTCATGGAATTAATCCACTGCGCCACCAGAATGGAGTTAGCATGCCATGTGTTTTTTACGCATACAAAGCTGTTCGTTTTAGTCTATTCAAACAGACCCCATTTCAAAGGAAACACTACGATCACTAACATTAAGATCAGGCGTGGCCAATTAGAGGGCTCGGCCACAACACTTGAATACACTTAACAAATAATAGATAGTTAGTTTTGTTGATCCTGAGAACAGAATGTATATATTTTTAAATAACTTTCTTAGAACGTTCTCTGAATATTACTAAAGTATTCTTGTGTTTTTTTTATGTAACGTTTTCTTAGTATTTGAGAACAGAATGTATGCTTTTCAATAAAATGTTAGAACGGGAGAACGTCACTAAAGTTTTCTTGTGTTTTTTATGCAACATTTTCTTAAAGATCTCGGGAAGAATTTGAGAACATGAATTTAAATAGAACCATTACAAAATCTGAATGAAACGCTATGCTGAAGTGCTGAAATGTCCACAGAAGAATGTTGTTTCTTCAGGTTCTTGGAACAATTTGAGAACATTCCCAATGTCAAACCAGTTGGAGAACGTTCTTAGAACATTACCAGAATTGAAATGAAATGTAACCATGTTTGAACTTTTAGGAAACATTCTGTTAACGTAATGAAATACCAAGGAAATTACGTTTTTTTGTTTGTTGTCAAGTTCCTTAAATGTTCTGAGACTGTTCCAAAGACAAGCAACTATCCTGCACCATTCCCAAAAAGGTTGTTTGCAAAATAACCATTGGACCACCATGCTTTCATTAAGATCTAAGAAACATATGATTGTCGAACTGTATGTGCTAGCTGAGATGTGTATACATAGCCTGTGGGCTACTAGGCTACTGCAGATGTTTTGCACAATAACTGATATCGAGCAAATAGACATCAGAATAGTTTAAACGCCAAATATTATATTACATCATGGAGAAAGTGGTTGCGGTGTCAGTATACGGCGATAAAGCCATGCGTAATATGATTATAATATATTTATCGCGTGCGCGTCATCGGGCGTGGTTGGCTACCAGCGGCGGTAGTCTGGAGGCAGGATCTGATGGATGCGGAGTGACAGATCAGGGTTAGCCGCCAGGGGATTCCATTTTCTTCCACATTCCTTCCCGAGACACCCAGCTCACCTCGGTGCTCCACGGAGCGGACAGGGAGAGCCAGCCAGAGCCGCGCCTCTCTTCTCTCTCAGCTCGCAGCTGTGTAACAAACACACAGCAGGACACAGCAGCAGCGCCTCACAGCCTGTGAGTCTCAGCCAGACCAAACCACAGCCAGTGCAGCCTATTCGGCTCAAAAAGGAAAGTCCGGTGATCTGATGAGATGCATGTGACCATGTTGTCGCTGTAAAATGAGTTTGCTAGCGGCATGTGGTTCCATGGGGACCTTGCAGGGATATCTCGTTCGGTAAGGCATGGCACTTTCTACTTGACAAAAATACATCTCACAGGAGGAGGTGGCGGCAGACTTGCACAGAACAACAGCACGGCGGAGACCAAACACAGTGCGCTGAATTTGGATATGAGCTAAAAGTTTGCAAGCCCTATAAGATGTTTGGGATCTACATTGAAGGTTTAAGTTTAGTGTAATTGTTTTGTTAATATGGGTGTAGACTGAATGGGAGTTTGTTCTCTGCACTGAGATAAGGATGGCTTTCTGAGGAGGATACATCTATCTGCGCTATGATCTGGACCATGCGGACTCTGATCCTGAGGACGCTGTGTGTGTTGTTGGGGAATGCACATGTCTTATCGCTCAGAAATAATGGAAACATACGGACTAGAGAAACAGCAGGGGGTTATTATGGGCTTAACGCTACAACAACCCACAGGACCGCTCACACAGCCATCAGAGAGGGTCCCCAAAACACAGCCTATGACAGCACTCGCTCCGGGGGACACGCTACAGGTACGTCCTACTCCAAACAGACTCTTCAAACGTGGATGGAACGTTTTCATTCTACTTCTGTGAGAAGGATGCGCGTAATTCAGGATGAAACAAAGCATAGACATGTAGGATTAAAACGACAGCCCTCCAACAGAACACTGACACGGGGGGATTACTCCGTCACCCCGCACAGGGACCTGGTGCGCCGCCACAAGAGGAGAAAGTTGAATAGTGAGATTGGCGCGGCCGCTGCCATGGGGACGGAAGGTGGATACAATACCACTAAGCCCCCAGCAATGGGCCAGCAACGCGGGGGACAACTGGACAGCGACAGACGCAAGAGAGGCACAAAAGACGAGCAGAAGAAGGCGTTTAAGAGGGAGAGGAGGAGAAAAGTGTTGAACAAAAGCTCAATGGCTTTATCTCAGGCGCAGAGCGCAGTGGACGGGCTGGGCCCCCCTCTCTCTCCATGGGAGCCAATACCCAAGCCCCAAGATCTCACCTCTACCGACCTACCCCTCGACCTCTTCACCAGGAGAAGCGAGATGTTTACTTACCGCGAGGAAAACCCGTGGGATGCCACTCCAATGACCCCTCCCAACACAGCAGATTTTGGACGCGAAATCAAAAACCCATTTTACCCTGTGACAAGTGAAACCTTTGGCGCTTATGCTATCACGGGCGTTTCTGCCATCATTTTTCTCGCTGGGATAGCAGGGAACATAGCCATACTGTGCATCGTGTGTCAAAACTACTATATGAAGAGCATCTCCAACTCTCTCATAGCTAACCTGGCCATCTGGGATTTTGTAGTCGTCTTCTTTTGCCTGCCCCTCGTCATTTTCCATGAATTGACTAAGTCCTGGCTACTGGGAGAATTCACCTGTAAAATCGTGCCATATCTGGAGGTATTCTATTATGTTCTATTCTATTTTATTATATTCTACTACAGATGTTCTCCTTATATTGGTGGGGCATCTGAACACTTCTCTTGGCATAGGCACAATTTCAAATAGTATTGCATTGTGTATTACGTATTTATAATACACTATTGTCATATTCGGAACAACTTGTGATAGAAAAGCCTATCACAGTGAACATGACACTAATCCATTTCACCCTAACACGGGATTAGCCTCCATCGGCACGATAATAAACAAGATGAGTTCCCACCAAGATCAGATGTCACCTCATCTCATTGTGACACCCAGTGTGACACTGCTACGCACACCTGCTGGCTGCTGGAGAGAAGTGGCCTCCCTCCACCCACACACTTAATCCTTCCCTCTATCTCTCCCTTTTTGTTGTCCCACTTCTGTGTCTCTCCTTTTCTCTCTCTCTCTCTCTCTTGCTCTCGCCCTCTCTATCTCTCTCGCTCTCTCACACTCACACAACTCTGTGCCTATCTACTACAGTATGATATCTCTGTCTTTCTCACCTACACATACAAGGGGCCTAAGTAAATCACAAAACACCACACCCAGTTTATAGCCATCTCACTTTACCCTGGCTGGGTATCAGTGTGATGCAATGTTCAACCTGTGTGTGTGTGTGTGCAGTCATGCCTTTCCTTTGTAAGGCCGTTGGGTTAAAACCAGTTTCGTATTCCCACAACTCCTTATTTCATTGTACAGTGTAGCAGTGAAACTGACGGAGGATTTTGGGTTGCTGCTGCAGAGCAACATGAGTTCGAAGTAGAGCACTAGGTGTAGGGTGAGGAGCGCTTGAAGAAGGTGTCAGTAGACCGTCTGGCTAGTGTGTGTGTGTGTGTGTCCGTGTGTGTGTGTGTGTGTGTGTGGAGGTTGGGGTCCGTGCGTGTGGGTGAGTGCCTGCAGGCACATTTGTGAATTTTAGGCATGCATGCCCATGAGTCCCTGCATGCGTCAGTACATGCATGTGTGTCGCCCGGCCATGCGTGTGCATGTGTGTGTCCGTGCGTGTCCTCAGCCCTGTGTGTCCTCAGCCCTGTGCAGTGCTGAGCTGATCCACTGTGACTGTATGTGGGTTAAGTGGGGAGTAATGTCGCTCCGCAGGCAGGATGTGGGAGAGAACACTCCACTGGGAGGAGAGGAAGCCTCGGGCTGCGTTGCCCGCTGGCTCATGACCCAAACGCACACACCCACACACGGATGTGTGTGCAGACGCAATCAGACAGACTCACAGACGAAGACACACGCACATACATGACCACACAGACACGCACTCATACACGTCCATAAACCCATATTCCAATCCCCAGAGCCCAGACGGTAGATATGAGCCCAGAGGACATGGTGATGATAATGCATTAGATACAGACAGCTAGGAGAGGAGGAGAGCTGCTACAGTCCCTCTGACACTGATGGGAGGATCTCTCTGTGGTGTGCATAGCTTCTGTGGCCTGGTCATGTGGTGTGTGTGAGTAATTGTATGTGGTCAAGTCTCCAGTGATGTGCAGAGCTTCGAAGGAGGGAAGCCGAGTGGAAGAGGCCCTTGTGCGTCACGAGTGGTGTTATGTGAATCACGTCCCTGGCTAACATCTGCAGCGTAGGCTATATCAAAGGCCACAGCCAGTAGTGAGTAGTGAAGATATTGCTTCTATAAGTTCAGTGGGAACAGTGAGGCTCAGATAGGCATAGATGGGTTCTCTCCAGCAGCTTTGTCCGTTCTCAGACAGAGAGAGACTGGGAGGCTGAGGTGCTGCTGTCTGCGGGGAGATAAACTCATCCCAGTCTGCTGCAGGGAATAGACGTTCTACTGGGAGCCATTGAGGTCGGAGGTGGAGGACTGTATTGTGCTGGGATTGGTGTTAATAGCTAGACATTCATCACCCTGACACCCATGTACGTGGGCGCGCACATGCACAGACTCAATCACACACACATACGCAGGCTCAATCTCTCTCACTTATGGACACACATGCACAGAATCTCAAACACACACTAAATCTCACACACACCTAGACTCTCTCTCTCTCTCTCTCTCTCTCTCTCTCTCTCTCTCTCACACATACAAATGCACACTCACCTACACACGCAGAAACTCTCACACACACGGTAGCAGGGCGTGCTGAGATTCCAGATGGGTGGGATGGCCTGCCCTCCACCGATCGTTACCCACGGCGATCCTCTCTCTGCACGTGCTCACTGTGATTAGGGGAAGGACTTTCATACACACTCCCACAAACACACCACACACTCCCACATACACGTATACACTTCTTCCAACACACATATACTGTACACACACACACACACACCACTCCGCCCAACAGCACATTGTCTGCCCCTCTATTACTCATTACTCATGCGGTCTGACCGGCTATGTTAATGATTCAGTGTATATAATTAGTATTTGTAAATAATGGATGATGGGTGATAATTATCCAATTCAGGCTATTTGTAGCTACAGGATGAGTAGATGCTTACTTTGCTGAGAGATAAACCACATAGATACATAACAACATCACAACCCAGAGAGAATCTAACAAAAATTAACTAAATGATTATAGAAGCAGAAATGAAATATTGACTAATTTATAACTGTGTGAACCATGTGTATGCACAGCCAGTGTAGAATAGAATAGAACTGTAATGTCCACTTGGTAATAGACATTTACCATGAGCTTCATCTCAACAGTAACCCAGGGTAACCGTATCACACACAGAGCTAAAACAGTGAACATTGAATCAGTGTTACAGTTCAGAGGCTACGTCATGGAGTCACAAAGAGTAGTGACTTCATGACGCTCAGGTCCAGATCTAGCCCTGTCTGCCAGCCTGTCTCTGTGATGATCCATTCCCTGACTGTACAGAGGAGACTGATGATCCCCGTGGCAGAGTGGCAGCCGGGGGACTAGGCTTCTCCTGTTGGAGTTATGGTCTGGGGAAGGAGCAAGAGAGGGAGGGAGGGAGAGAGGGAGGGAGGGAGAGAGGGAGGGAGGGAGAGAGGGACAGACGCAGTCAGCCTGTAACAGACCTGAACTGTAATAGCCTTTGTCTTCAGCTTATTCATGTGCTCAGTGTGTGTGTTTCTGTGTCTGCATGTGTATGTGTGTGTGCATTCGTGAGCATTGCACCATTTATCAATAGATAAGAGTCATTACTACGACAGCCGCTCAGGATCCAACATGGCCGCCCGCCGCGGGTCATCAAGTCACTCAGTTGCCATTGAACTCCAATTAATAACATGGGTTTTGAAGGCAACTGTTCAGAGGAGCTTAATCAGGGAATTTGTGGGCCATTTTTAAACCAGCAACAGGGGAAATATCTCTATTACCTGCTGCACAATACAAGTAACTAAGACACAATGGTGCTGTAGAGACTGTCAGCATGGCCACAGACAAGGCAGACATGACGGGTCATTTACACAGAGAGGGTATCTGCCAAATAGGCCTGTTAATCATTATGAAAATTGTATGAATAATTAGGCTAGCGAAAGGAATAATCACGCATACACACACTCACACGCACACAAACACACACACAGCTTTCAGTTAAGCAACGTTAGCTCCACACTAGCTCCAGCACCATGGCCATTGGCCCATATCTTTGATCTACATATCTATACAATGCTGGGCTAGTCCTATTCTGCCCCCCCCCCCCCCCCCCCCCCCACCCACCCTCTCTCTCCTGCTCTGTGAGATCTGATCAAAGAAATCACCCCTGTCTATGTGAGAGTGTTTAGTTTGACTTGTCTCCAGCCTAGTGTTCAGGCTCTATTCACCATGTTGGCACCTGTGTGAGTGTACAAAGCAGAGTAGGGCTCGAAGGCAGATACCTGGCACACAGATGCGAAGGTGCACGGTTGGCCAGGATGCAGGAAGCCCTCTAGGTGTAGTTAAAGCAACCAATCACACTGTACGACCTGCACAGGCTGAAGGTCACCAGTAGTCACCATGGAAGAGGGATCTTGTTTACAAGGTATACACGTTTTTGGTTAAATCAATGTTTCACCAACTTAACAGGGGGGGGAATCATGTTATGCTCCTTTGAAGTGTACAGGAGTATGTACCAGGTGCAAGGTATCAAAATGTCTCATAAAAGGATTAGGAATACCTACACACTATCACACCTCTTTGAAGTTTACCGGAGCATGCTGTGCATTCCTTCCTCTCTAATGGCTGACCCAGTGTTGTTCTCTTTTGGCTCTACTTCATCAGAACAGTAGCAGCTTTGGCAGAGATCCATAGTTCATGTGTGGCTCTCCTCTCTATCTCGATCTCTGCAGGATGTTACTGTTTAGAAGGCTGTAGCCTCTGTGGCCTCCCAGGGACGTCTGGGAAACACTAGTCTAATTAACAGATAGGGAGAAGGAGAGGGGAAGGGAGAGGGGAGAGGGAGTGGGGAAGGAGAGAGGACAGAGAGCAAGACAGAGAGGACAGAGAGAAAGAGAGAGTGCATGAGAGAGATGAGAGAAGGAGAGTGAGGTAACGAGAAGAGGGAGTGGGTGAGAGAGAGAAACCTCCACAGCTTTACTGTTTATGTAGTAAACTGCAGCAGCAGTAATCACAGGGCAGGACCGTACAGACTATAGCAGCTGGGTCTGGGTCTGGCTACAGTTAGTTTTCCCTGTAGTAACTGCAGTCAAAGTGATTCCAGCTGGAGAGGAACATGTTCCAGGTTTCTTGCTGTGCCTCAGTCTTTCAGACTCAAACCGAAGCAGAGCAGAGACTTGGTTCTGAATGATGTGTTTTCTAAGCTTTGAGAGGCTTAGAATTTGGCACCTTTTTTCAGTTTGATGCATTCTTTCAATTCAAGGAAAGACTCCTCTGTCAGATTTCTAAGAGTGGTGTTGTCGTCTTTGTGAAAGTAAAATTGAAAAAGGTCTATTTGGTGTATACTGTCATATGATTCAACATTCTGATAAACCATTTGTCTTTGTGATAAACCATTAACCATTTCTCCCTGTATTTGTCCCCAGGTGGCATCTCTAGGTGTGACCACGTTCACCCTGTGCGCTCTGTGCATTGACCGGTTCCGCGCAGCCACAAATGTCCAGATGTATTACGAGATGATCGAGAACTGCACCTCCACTACAGCAAAGCTCGCCGTCATCTGGATCGGAGCTCTCCTATTGGCTCTCCCTGAGCTCCTGATCCGCCAGCTGGTCACAGAGGACCCCGCTCTCCCAGATGACCCCCCTACGGAGCGCTGCGTGGTGCGCATCTCGACATCGCTCCCAGATACGCTCTACGTCCTGGGCCTAACCTACGAGGGCGCGCGGCTCTGGTGGTGCTTCGGCTGTTACTTCTGCCTCCCTACGCTCTTCACCATCGGCTGTTCCCTCGTCACCGCCCGCAAGATCCGCCGCGCCGAGCAGGCCTCCGTCCGCGGCAACAAGAAGCAGATACGCCTAGAAAGTCAGATGAACTGCACCGTCGTGGCACTCGCCATCGTCTACGGCGCCTGCGTGGTCCCGGAGAACATCTGTAACATCGTGTCGGCATACATGGCGGCGGGCGTGCCAGAGCGGACCATGGCGGTCTTACACCTCCTGTCACAGCTGTTGTTGTTCTGCCGGGCGGCAGTGACGCCTGTGTTGCTCCTGTTATTATGTCGCCCGCTAGGCAGAGCCTTCCTGGACTGTTGTTGTTGCTGCTGCTGTAACCATGCCCACTCCTCAGGCACGGCTAGTGATGATAATGAACATGAGTGTACCACAGAGCTGGAGCTGTCGCCCTTCAGCACCATACGCAGAGAGCTCAGCAACTACACTCCCGCAGGGTCCAACTGTTAAAACCACTGTTAACTACTGTTAAAGGTCCAGTGCAGTCAAAAACATGATTTTCCTATGTTTTATATTCAGTGTATATTTCCACACTATGAGGTTGGTATAATACTGTCAAAATGATGATAATGCCCCTTTAGTATCAGAGCCTTTTGAAAAGACCGCCTGAAATTCAGCCAGTTTTGGTGGGAAGGAGTTTTGGCCTGCCTGGTGACATCACCGGGCAATAAATGAGTTAGACCAATAAGAAAGATAGTTACAAACGTCTCTGCCAAAAACAGCTATTTTTCCGTTTTCCCCTCCCCACTCAGACCATTCCCAGACAATTTTGGCAAAATTCTTGCTTAAGAAATTGTTATTTGCGAAGAGGCTGTTTTTGTTTCTTTTCTGACCATTTTAATTGAAAACAATCACAGTAAGTTACTTACTTGTTACCCAGAAATGATTTGATATTGAGATAAAAACAGCTGCATTGGAACTTTAATGACGACACAGCTACACAGCTGCAGGACAATACAAACATACCAGCACACATAACTGTGCAACTTCACACCTGCAGAGTCAAACTGCTAAGGCTGCAAACCTTTACAACTATAGTACTATACAACATTTCACAAGCAGGATCCAACTGCTTAGATTACATACCTGTACACCAACAGTACAAAACTACAGGCTACTACACAATTAGCTACACGACTGACAAACTGGGTGCTACACAACTATTGTACAGTATACTATTACACAACTACTGTATATAACTACACACTAGCAGGGAAAAAGTGTCAGGACTACACACTATACATCCGCAGGGAGCAAGTAACATCTGAACAGCCATACTGCCAAGACAACTGCACAACAACCTAACTGCACTACAACTCCCAATACACATACTGTGCTCCAACCCAGTACACAAACCCAGTGGTCTGAGCTGGGACCAGACATGAACGGACAAAGCCAGACACTCGACACCAGACTATACTGGACTGTGTTGAGATGAAAGGGACTCAGTGGAGTGGACTAGGGGTTGGGTGGGCTGGAGTGGAGTGGACTCTGAATACTTGACGGGAGTGGACTGGGCTGGGCCGGACATACTCACGTCACCCCTCACTCAAACTCTGCACTCGCGATTCAGTTCACACACACGCCTTACTCGCACACTGGACTGTACATACTGTATACTACATACTCTATCACTCTAGTGAAGGAAAGATATATAGAGAAGGAAATAAAGAAGGATATGGAGGAGGAATATGAGGATATTACGAGCATATTGTGATTGTTTATCTTTTAATGCACATTAATATTAATGTAATCGTCGTGGTTGATTTCTGCATACAACTCTGCACTGCCAAACACCTTTCCTCGCTTTCATACTCTGCCGTTCCCTCCTGTTAGTGTCAGAGTCAGGGCCTCTCTGTCTCTGTGTCTTTTCTGACAGTAACTTGTCGTAAATGGCCAAGTGTACAGTGTTGTGACTCAAACTCTTGATGAAGTCAGTGATTCTTGTAAACCGTTTTATTGAACTTTGTGAGTATCTTGTTCATTCTGTCTGTATTTGATACTAGAAGATGTAAGCGCACACGGTCATCAGTCTAGTTTCTGGTTTCGAAAATAGCTTTTCTATAGCCAACAAAAACGGTCCCTTTGATTAAAAAAAATAACTTGATCTTGACTGTAGAACTGCAGCTCTGTGTAGACATTTTTTGAGTGGTGTATTACTTTCTTTGTGTTCCTGACCTGAAAATATCATTCTTGATTAGAATTCGAATTCACAATGTTTTCCCCATACACAAGGGTACAAACGCACCGTGGCTACGCGACACCACAGACGCTTCCATATTCATCATCTATAGATTACACAGACAGAGCAGAGCATACATCAACAGCATGTATCACCGCATATTATTCCCTTATAACCGTCTTTACAGTGTTATACAACGGTGACGATGGCAAAGAAGCGTCTGGCGTGTACGCAAGTCTGTGTTAGCGGCGATAAGGGAGATGAATGTTGTGGATATTATCCCCATAACAAAATTATCTGTCATAAGAAGACTAAGCAGAGCCAGCTCTGTTTCCGCACCTGGGTGACTCTGCTGTGTATACTGCTGCACTCCCACTGCTCTGAGGAGGTGGTATTTTCTTTCTCACACCACCGCACATCCGTTCCTCTATTTAGAGAGAGAGAGAGAGAGAGAGAGAGAGAGAGAGAGAGAGAGAGAGAGAGAGAGAGAGAGAGAGAGAGAGAGAGAGAGAGAGAGAGAGAGAGAGAGAGAGAGAGAGAGATATATTTCTGTCTGTGTAAGAGAACAGCTCGGAAAGACAGGCAGGAACGGACCATACTAACATTCTACTGACAAGACACACATATTCTAATTACTACTGACAATCAATGTCTCCTGACGTTCTATCAAGACATGGTCATTAGGGGTGACATTCGATTGACTATTAATCAACATTCCATTTCCAACAGACAGTCAACAGGATTGGCATTGATTCGTGCCATTTTATGCAGGACTGCGACATCTATGTCATTCACATCTCAGATTCTGAATCAAAAAGCACAATTTACATCCTGATTAAAATTGCAGATCTGTGCACAATTTTTATTTATCCGTTATTTTACCAGGTAAGTTGACTGAGAACACATTCTCATTTGCAGCAACGACCTGGGGAATAGTTACGGTGGAGAGGAGGGGGATGAATGAGCCAATTGTAAACTAGGGATTATTAGGTGACCGTGATGGTTTGATGGCCAGATTGGGAATTTAGCCTGGACACCAGGGTTAACACACCTACAATAAGTGCCATGGGATCTTTAATGACCGCAGAGAGTCAGGACACCCGTTTAACATCCCATCCAAAAGACAGCACCCTACACAGGGCAGTGTCCCCAATCAATGGCCTTGGGATATTTTTTAGACCAGAGGAAAGAGTGCCTCCTACTAGCCCTCCAACACCCCTTCCAGCAGCATCTGGTAAACCCATCCAGGGACTGACCAGGACCAACACTGCTTAGCTTCAGAAGCAAGCCAGCAGTGGTATGAAGGGTGGTATGCTGCTGGCTAAATTGGGGCTATCGTCTAAATCTTTTCCTTCTCTTCCCATCTGAGATCAAACTGCATCGTGGGCTGCTGTCGCCGTCGCGTCCCAGATAGGATGACAGGCATCTGTGCCATTCATGCTGGTAATTTTCCTAAAAACAATAGGACTCTAGACATCACAGTGGCTCAATCACACTCAATCAGAGCCTCAGTGGCTACAGCCCTGTGTACAGCTCCATCTGCACCTCTGTCTGTCTGTCTGTCTGTCTGAGCCTTTGTCTGTCTGTCTCTGATGGAGCAGGATGAAGAATACTCTGCCTTATTCAATTCGCTGTTGTCATTGTCATTCAATCTCAGGACCAGTTTCCCACACCCAGATTAAGCCTGAAATTAAGTTTAAGATTTCCATTGAGTTTCATGCTTTTCAGGCCAGGAATAGGCTTAATCTGAGTCCGGGAAACTGGTAGGCTACATCTATTGAGCTACCTGGCTGTATTAAATGATCAGCAGTCATGCTTATAAAACTTGAATAATTCTAATGAGTATATTTTGGGCTGGGTGACATCATAACAGTTACTCGTTAGTCCTGACACGATCTCGCGCCACATCAGCGTTAGCCATGGCCAGTGGTATGCTAACGCTAGCCCCTCTCTCTTCAAATCTCTGCAGTCCAGTGCTTACAAGCCCCTTTCTCATCACATCACTGCGGGCAAAGAGCTAACGCTAACTAGCCCCTTCTCACATCACTGCAGCCCAGCGCTAATGCTATGCTAAAGCTATTCGCTAAGCCCCTTTCTCCTCATATCACTGTAGCCCAGCGCTAACGCTAGCTTGCCCTTTCTACTTACATCAGTGCAGCCCAGTACTAACGCTAGCTAGCCCTTGCTCCTTACATTTCTTGCTCCTTACATTCAAAGCTAGTCACTTGCCCCTTTCTCTTCACATCACTGTCAACCCACTCTCCACTGACTCACTGTGTTTCCTGCTGCTAATCTCACTTTATTCTGCCCGCTGTCAACAGTCATTACTGTCTTCCATGAGTTCTCTGGATGCAGATATATTGCACAAAATCAGAGTTGTACTTGGAGGAGACTGATTTTCCTTTTGATGGCCGTGTTTCACACACTTGCAAGGAAATGTATATATTCCTTGAGGCGTAGAGGAATATTCTGTATTTCTGTGTGTATTCTCTCCCTCTCTAACCCCTATCTCTCTCTCTGAATCTGCCCTTCTACATCTTTCTCTCTCTCTCTCTCTCTCTCTCTCTCTCTCTCTCTCTCTCTCTCTCTCTCTCTCTCTCTCTCTCTCTCTCTCTCTCTCTATCTTTCTCTCTGCAGCATGCTAACCTCAGGCATTTTAATGGGTGAGTTTTGATCTGTCCAGTCAAACACATTCAAATGTGTCCAGCCAGTAGCACAGTGAGAACGGTGCCTAATTCAACCCCGGCAAATGAACCAGCAGTCAATTGTACAGAACAGCTTATACATGCACTAGAGAAGAGATGGAAAAGTGGTAAACAAGTTGAGTTTTTAGACAAGAGTGCTAGGTTGTTAACTGGGAACCATGCTAAGACATGTTTATGTATAAGGAGCCAGTCACGACGCGAATCACTGGCACTGGACCTCATTCCTGGCACTGGCACTGGACCTCATTGAGTTAACATGGGTGTGAGAGAGAGAGAGAGAGAGAGAGAGAGAGAGATGCTATGGCATGCTGCTCTGTGCATACTCTATTGATCCACAATTGGGGTTTTGAGTGGTTTTCCAACCATGTATGTATACAATCAATCTGAAATATGTATCATGGGCAATGTAGACAAGAACCTGGACCGTACAGTATTATGTGTGCATTTGGGTGGAAGAGATGAGGGTGCTGCCACACTAGAGATCAGAGATAGAGAAAAGGAAAATAAGGCCTAGATTCAATCAGATCAAGCATTTAACGACACCCACTTAGCTGATGTTTTGGCAGTGTTGGAGGCGTAACTGCGTTGGAGCTGTCAAATCGGTGAGCAGCTGCTCTTGGTCATTGTCATGAAGCTACATCCATCCTACTCGCCTTAGAAGTTCAAAACAAGAAATCGAGGGCTATATAGACACTCAAATTGAAAATCATTAAACTAAATCATGAGGATTTCTATCAGCCATAGTCATGGTCTAGATTTCATTTCACATTCCAGTGTTGTAACTTGTAAACAAGGCTGCATGGGATGTTCCCTAATGTGACTCTATGCAGCCAATGGCAATGTCTACTTCAGGTATAGCCCATTGGGCTAGTGGCCAATGCTCGAAAAGGTCTTTTGTTTTTGAGATAGCCCTACCTGAGGTAGAACAAAATACAACCATGTTTTCACATCTCTTATGTCTCCCATTTATGAAATGGATGGTTGTGTAAATATTTTACTGCAAAAGTGATTAAATTGAAAGATATTGTGACACACCCCCTAAACTCAAAAGGTGCAGCATGGCTGAAGGGGGGGATGGGGCACATAAGCTCATGTAACCCAATATTGCAAGCTCTGATATTGCAAAAAATTGGAATACAAGTAGTCAGTTGTCTGCATCTTGGAAATATAGACCTGTAAACACAGAGATACAATAGGAGGGAATGTGAACTATGAATATTTATGATGAATGTAAGCATTACTTTTTGATAACTGATTAATACACAAGTCAAATTTGCTCCTATTCAGTGGTGTATCATCCTGCATGACAAAAATTCATACAGTTATATATGTTTTTTTATGTTGTGGCTACTGTAATATAATCGGCTCTAAGTAAAACAAGTGGGCTCAGACACTGAAAATTGAAAAATAGTTTTCTTTGTGGATTTTATTTGTTCAGCCCCTACTCTTGCAATTACATAAGCCCCCGCACCTCTTCCAAATCCAAATTGCAATTTGGCTGACACAATACCATAGGTTTTCCAATGGTGGTTTAATCACCAATGGTGGTTTAATCATCTGTATGTATATTGGAAAATTGGTCCCTTCATACAAACGTGTTGAAGAAGGAGGCTGAAGAAAGACCCTCACAAACTTCTACAGATACACCGTTGACAGGATCCTGTCAGGCTGTATCACCGCCTGGTACGGTAATTGCATCATCTACAACCGCAGGGCTCTCCAGGGGTTGGTGCGGTCAACCCAACACATCACTGGGGGCACACTGCCTGCCCTCCGAGACATCTACAGCACCCGGTGTCACAGGAAGGCCAAGAAGGACCTCAGCCACCCGAGCCACAGGATGTTCACCCCGCTACCATCTAGAAGTCAGAGGCAGTAAAAGTGCATCAAAGCTGGGACAGAGAGACTGAGAAACAAATCAAATCAAAGTTATTTGTCACATGCGCCGAATACAACAGGTGTAGGCCTTACCGTCATTTGCTTACTTACAAGCCCTTAACCAACAATGCAGCTCAAGAAATAGAGTAAAAAAGAAACTAGAGTAAAAAATGTAATCTAAAGTAACACATTAAAATAACAATAACCGCGCTACATACAAGTACTGGTACTGAGTCATTGTGCGGGGGTACAGGTTAGTCAAGGTAATTTGTAAATGTAGGTAGGGGTAAAGTGACTATGCATAGATACATGTACATAAACAGCGAGTAGCAGCAGTGTAAAAACAAAGGGGGGGGGGTCAATGTAAATAGTCCGGTTTAGCCATTTGATTCATTATTCAGCAGTCCTAAAGCTTGGGGGTAGAAGCTGTTAAGGAGCGTTTTGGACCTAGACTTGGCGCTCTGGTACCGCTTGCCGTGCGCTAGCAGAGAGAACCGTCTATGACTTGGGTGACTGGAGTCTTTGACAATTGTTTGGGCTTTCCTCTGACACCGCCTAGTATATAGGTCCTGAATGGCTGGAAGCTTGGCCCCAGTGATGTGTTGGGCTGTACGCAATACCATCTGTAGCACCATACGGTCGGATGCCAAGCAGTTGCCATACCAGGCAGTGATGCAACCGGTCAGGATGCTCTCGATGGTGCAGCTGTTGAACTTTTTGAGGATCTGGGACCCATACAAATCTTTTCAGTCTCCTGAGGGGGAAAAGGTGTAGTCGTGCCTTCTTCACAACTTTCTTGGTGTGTTTGGACCACGATAGTTTGTTGGTTATGTGGACACTAAGGAACTTGAAACTCTCGACCCGCTCCACTACAGCCCCATCGATGTGAATGGGGGTGTGTTCGGGCCTCCTTTTCCTATAGTCCACGATCATCTCCTTTGTCTTGCTCACATTGAGGGAGAGGTTGTTGTCCTGGCACCACACTGCCAGGTCTCTGACCTCCTCCCTATAGGCTGTTTCATCGTTGTCGGTGATCAGGCCTACCACTGTTGTGTCGTCAGCAAACTTAATGATGGTGTTGGAGTTGTGCTTGGCCACGCAGGTGAACAGGGAGTATAGGAGGGGACTAAGCACGCACCCCTGAGGGGCCCCTGTGTTGAGGATCAGATTGGCAGATGTGTTGTTGCTTACCCTTAGGAAGTCCAGTTGCAGAGGGAGGGGTTTAGTCCCAGGGTCCTTAGCTTAGTGATGAGCTTTGTGGGCACTAAGGTGTTGAACATTTATCTGTAGTCAATGAACAGCATTCTCACATAGTTGTTGCTTTTGTCCAGGTGGGAAAGGGCAGTGTGGAGTGCGATTGAAATGGCATCATCTGTGGATCTGTTGGAGCGGTATGCGAATTGGAGTGGGTCTATGGTTTCCAAGATGATGTGTTGATGTGACCCATGACCAGCCTTTCAAAGCACTTCATGGCTACCGACGTGAGTGCCACGTGAGTGCCATTTAGGCAGGCTACCTTCGCTTTCTTGGGAACGGGGACAATGGTGGTCTGCTTGAAACATGTAGGTATTACAGACTTGGTCAGGGAGATGTTGAAAATGTCAGTGAAGACACATGCCAGTTGGCCCACGCATGCTCTGAGTACACGTCCTGGTAATCCATCTGGCCCAGCGGCCTTGTGAATGTTGACCTGTTTAAAGGTCTTGCTCACATCGGCTACGGAGAGCGTGATCATACAGTCGTCCAGAACAGCATGCTTAAGTGTTGCTTGCCTCGAAGAAAGTATAAAAGGCATTTAGCCCGTCTGGTAGGCTTGTGTCACTGAGCAGCTCGCGGCTGGGTTTCCCTTCGTAATCTGTAATAATTTGCAAGCCCTGCCACATTCGACGAGCGTCAGTGGAACGTCAGTGTAGGATTCAATCTTAGATCTCTATTGATGCTTTACCTGTTTGATGGTTCGTCTGAGGGCATACCGGTATATTAATTCTTATAAGTGTCCGGATTAGTGTCCCGCTCCTTGAAACCTGCAACTCTAGCCTTTAGCTCGGTGCTGATGTTGCCAGTAATCCATGGCTTCTTGTTGGGATATGTACTCACGGTCACTGTGGGGACGACGTCGTCGATGCACTTATTGATGAAGGCAGTGACTGAGGTGGTATACTCTTCAATGCCATTGGATGAAACACACCCTGCTCTGGAGCAGGTTTTCATCAAGGATCTCTCTGTACTTTGCTCTGTTCATCTTTCCCTCAATCCTGACTAGTCTCCCAGTCCCTGCCGCTGAAAAACATCCCCACAGAATGAGGGATGGTGCCAGGTTTCCTACAGACGTGACACTTGGCATTCAGGCCAAAAAGTTCAATCTTGGTTTCATCAGACCAGAGAATCTTGTTTCTCATGGTCTGAGAGTCTTTATGTGCCTTTTGTCAATCTCCAAGCGGGCTGGCATGTGCCTCTTACTGAGGAATGGCTTCGTCACGCCACTCTACCATAAAGGCCTGATTGGTGGAGTGCTTCAGAGATGGTTGTCCTTCTAGAAGGTTCTCCCATCTCCACAGAGGAACTCTGGAGCGTTCTCAGAATGACCATCGGGTTCTTGGTCACCGCCCTGACCAAGGCCCTTCTCCCCCGATTGCTCAGTTTGGCCGGGCGGCCAGCTCTAGGAAGAGTCTTGGTGGTTCCAAACTTCTTCCATTTAAGAATGACGGAGGCCACTGTGTTCTTGGGGACCTTCAATGCTGCAGACATTCTTTGGAACCCTTCCCCAGATCTGTGCCTCAACACAATCCTGTCTCAACTGTCTACGAACAATTCCTTCTTCTTCATGGCTTGTTTTTTGCTCTGACGTGCACTGTCAACTGTGGGACCTTATATAGGCAGGTGTGTGCCTTTCCAAATCATGTCCAATTAATTGAATTTACCACAGTTGCACTCCCATCAAGTTGTAGAAACATCTCAAGGATGATCAATGGAAACAGGATGCACCTGAGCTCAATTTTGAGTCTGATAGAAAAGGGTCTGAATACTTATGTAAACTAGGTATTTCTGTTTTTTATTTTCAGTAAATGTGCAAACATTTAAATATATATATTTTCGCTATGTCATTATGGGTTATTGTGTGTAGATTGTATAGGATTTATTTGTATTAAATTAATTGTAGAAGAAGGTTCTAAAGTAGCATAATGTGGAAAAAGTCAAGGGGTCTGAATACTTTCCGAAAGGCACTGTATACAGTATATATTTAATACATTGTATGTCTATATATTTATGTTCCGGTCTCTGGCATTGCTCGTTCTGATTATTTCTTCATTCATTTATTTTCTGGATTATGTTCTTGTCTTTTCTGCACTATTGGAGCTAGAAACACAGGCATTTCGTTGCACCGGGCGACCAATAAAGTGTGATTTATTTTCAAATTTTATTGGATTTATATGCATGTTTTAAATGAGAGACATCTTTCAGATTTGTGTACTGTTCTTATGATCTGTACTCAAGACTATTTTTGTGCAACTATATTGGGAATACAATATGCCTGTTCGTAATTACACTCAAACACCTTTTGGTGGATATAGAAACAGCAACCAGACTGCTTGTCGTGGCAACACATAGTGTTCCAAGTCACAAGCCCCTTTGAGGATCAATGAGGCAACTGGGAGGCTCCAACGAAAGGAAAGAGAATCCAACGTGACACCCTCTCCCTAGCTCTATAACTTGCCCCCACTGTAATATAATTTGTACCTCCAGAATTAGGCTCTTAAGTCACCTCCTTATCATTAAGAAGTGAGCTTTGAGTCATAGCTAGTCCCAATATGGCTCCCTGGATCCAACATGACCTTCCGCTGGCTCACTGCATTCGTGATGCGGTGCACTCTTCGGCTGTTCAGGTTGAGCTGGCACATTGCTTTTACAGAAAATCAAGTGCACCGTCATGGTTGTCTGCCCTGGAGTTGCTGTATCTGTTGACTTGGTGACATTATGATGTATGGGGAGAATGCAACCACGCATGACCACAAGAATATAAGGCTGGTGTTCACTACAATAAACCAACACAACCTGACACCCATTGACAAGAAAAACCATCAACTTAGTGGGCCTTCACATGTCAGAGGAATTGCAGCTCTCCAATATCAATGCCATCCTGAATCTCCCAAAATGGTCCTTGATAGCCCCCCTCCACCTTCAGTCCACCCCTCTGGCAGTAACTACAGACAGACACCAAGGAACTGGAATGCAGACTGTCAGTAGGCCATTCAACAGCCAAAATGCCACGTGGAAAGTGCTGGCGTGCATTTCCATCATATGTTCCTATTTTGCTACCAACCATTTCTGGGCAGCCCATGTGATACCTGAATTGGACTCGCATGTAAAGAATGCGCTCTCATGTTGGGGTGACTCATACATTGGTCTGGGAAACTGTACAGCAATCCCAATATCCCTTTAAATCACATATGCCATCCATGGCATACCAGAGGCCCCTTAGGATGGTCAAACTTAAACAAAGATGTATGTCATTATGTATGTTGGCTGGGGATTGACTGTGAGATAATGGCCTTTGTGCACCATGCATGACTAGCCTCCAACTCCTCTGCAACCCTTTTACTGTCCTAGGTCATAGTCTATGAGATATACTTTAAGTAACCTCTTGTTAACCTGAGGTCACCCTCACCGGTTCTGTCACTCTCCTCACCTCCTCATCTCCTGCTGGGCCTGCCCCAGACCGTAATCACAGCCAACCACACAGCCAACCACCCACAGTTAATATCAGCTTTAAATTATTCTACCCAACTATCAAAAGGAATATGAAGGACTTGACCTGCAGGATTTGTTCCACATTCAACATTAAAAAAAACTCCTCCCGCAGGTCAATTAGGCGTTGGAAAGATCTAAGGGCAGATCTGTTTGTGACAGCCCTTTCACAGACTCTCTTTCACAACCAGACAACTAACCATTCCACTGCTGAAGTATCCCCAGCATCGTTCAGGCTGAGATTAGTCAATGGGTCTAGTTGGCATGCAAGCAGCATCTCCTGAGTGTCTGCACCCAACTGTTGTAGAATTGGATCCTGCTCACCACACAGCCCCAATACCCCACCAGTCACACTGGAAAGATACTGCCCTTGTCACTGTCTCTTGCCCAGAATGACCAGTTAGCTGTGCGAGCTGGTCAGGCACCAGAACTACAACCACCACTGGCTACTTTGTCTCCTCAACCTTTTAGGACACACTTATTTCCTGCCATCTCAAAGGCACTCAATCAGCCTTGCACTTGGGGAAAAGAGGGGAAAGGTTAAAGCTGTGCATATAGGCTACTAGAGCAGCTGACCGTTGCATACCATGTTTCTTTCCTGTAACCTGGTTACGCTACTATGTGCTTGTGTTGTGAAAGGCTTGTTATTATATTATTTCTTTGTGGAATTGTGTCACGGGGTTCTTCCGTCGAAGGAGAGGCGGACCAATACGCAGCGTGGTTGAAGTTCATGGTTTTTTAATAAGAAAAACTATACATGAACAAACTACAAAACAATAACTGTGACAACCCCAAACCAGTCCCGTGTGGTACAAACACTGACACAGGAGACAATCACCCACAAAACCCAACACCAAACAGGCTACCTAAATATGGTTCCCAATCAGAGACAATGACTAACACCTGCCTCTGATTGAGAACCATATCAGGCCAAACATAGAAACAGACAAACTAGACACACAACATAGAATGCCCACTCAGATCACACCCTGACCAAACAAAACATAGAAACATACAAAGCAAACTATTGTCAGGGTATGACAAATTGTCCATTGTTGCTATGCTGTAAGTGTGTGGATGAGATTTAAACACAAACAAACATTGAAAAGCTATTTGGATTCAGGTATTCAAACACAGCAGAGGCATGGCAGTGCCACTCATAATCGTAGATATACCAGGAGCCTTATGAAATCCTTTTAAAGATAGAATAACACATTCAATACAAAATAAACAAGGGTCATTTATATGCTGGTGAAGGTGTTTGAGTGTATTGGCCATGTTGGATTCCGAATCAAATTGATTTACACCAAAACAGCCTTTAAGGGCATGAGTGCTGTACACATTTCTGTACAAAATGTATATTTACAGGTGATTTAACCTCCATCAAATGGAATTACGGCAGCCATATTGGATTTTGGACACCATATTGGATTTTAGGCTAAATCCATGGTGGCCCCAAAGATAATATGTGATGGCCCCTGACTTAATTACAAGAGTAGTTAGGGGCTAAATATACAACCTCTTTTAAGGAACCCTGGACCCAAATAAATCTAATTCCAATGTCTGAGCCGACATTGACTTGCAAAGTTGTCTATAAATCAGCTACCAAAAAGTAAAGCTTACATTCATCATAAATATTCATTGTTGACATTTCCGCCTATTGAGTCTCTGTGTTTACAGTTATATATTTAGAAGATTCATTAAGATATCCTAATGCTGTTAGTTTGTGTATGTAGGGCAAACAACTGACAACTTGTATTCCAAATTCTAGCAATATCAGAGCTTGCAATATTGGGTTACATGAGCTTATGTGCTCCATCCCCCCCTCCAACGAGGCATTATTCTGCACTTTGAGTTTAGAGGTTGTGTCACAATCTCTATAAATTGAACAACTTTTGCGGTACAATATTTTTACACAACCATCCATTTTATATATAGGAGACAGTAGGGATGTGAAAAAAACATGGCGTGTTTTGTTCTACCTCGGATAGGGGTATCTAAAAAAATATGGGCCTTGTCACAAGCCTATATTGCCAGGAGCCGCTTGTGAATTGTACCGATCTAATGCAGTTCCACCGACCAAAACAACCGCTAGGCGGATGTCGGCTAAAGCAGATCTGATCGAATAGAGCCCTAAATCTGTGAGAGCTTTTCTATAAGCGTAGATATGAGCATCCCAGATATCTGATACTGCCGACTGACCAAACAATCGGCTGCCTTGGGGAAGAAAATTTGGCTTGGCCCCTTAAACCTTCACAAACTTTTAAAGATACACAATTGAGAGCATCCTGTCAGGCTGTATCACCGCCTGGTACGGAAACTGCAGCGTCCGCAACCGCAAGGCTCTCCAGAGGGTGGTGCGATCTGCCCAACGCATCAAACTACCTGCACTCCAGGACACCTACAGCACCTGCTGTCACTTTAAGGCCAAAAAGATCATCAAGGACATCAACCACCCAAGCCACGGCCTGTTCACCCCATTATCACCCAGAAGGCGAGGTCAGTACAGGTGCATCAAAGCTGTGACCGAGATACAGCTTCTATCTCAAGGCCATCAGACTGTTAAATAGCCATCACTAGCCGGCTTCCACCCGGTTTTGTAATCCTGCACCAGAGGCTGCTGCCCTATATACATATCCTTGGAATCATTGGCCACTTTAATAATGGAACACTAGTCACTTTAATAATGTTTAAATAATGTTTACATATTGCTTTACTCATCTCATGTATATACTGTATTCTGTTCTACTGTATTTTAGTCAATGCCACTCCAACATTGCTCGAGCTAATATTTATATATTTCTTAATTCCATTCTTTTACTTTTAGATTAGTGTGTATTGTTGTGAACTGCAAGACACTACTGCACTTTTGGAGCTAGGAACACAAGCATTTTGCTACACCCGCAATAACATCTGCTAAATATGTGTGTGTGACCAATAACGTTTGATTTGATTTGGTAAGTGTTTTTTTCTTTCTTTTTATGATTGTCTCTCCGGCTTTTGGTGGCCAGCCATTCATTTCTAGGTCAGTGCCAGCGCTGAATGGTTGGGTGCATTTAAGATGTGCTCTCTGAATAATCTCTTTCTGTGTCTCTGAGAGGTGAAGAGGCTGCAGTAGACCTTGTAAGAGCCTTCACTTCACTGTCCTGAAAGGGTGCCATGCTTCAGCTGCTATTCTCTCTCTCTCTCTCTCTCCTCTCTCTCTCTCTCTCTCTCTCTCTCTCTCTCTCTCTATATATATATATATATATATATATATATATATATATATATATATATATATATATAAATATATATATATTTCTCTCTCTCCATATCTCTCTTTCTATCTCCCATGACCCTTTGCAGTTTTGTTAAAGCACTGCTGATGTTGGATGAATTCTCTTCAAAGATCCGTTATATTCTTCAGGGCTGAAACTTGGGTCATGGGCATCTGCAGATCACTGTCTTATTGTTTGGCTTGGCTAGCGTTGTTAGCATCGCTCCCATTGACCTTTGCTAGCATTCTGGCTGGCATCAGCACATTGTAGTGCTAGCATCGCTAACACTTTTTTCTCTCATTGCTAGGCAGATATATTAAAGACTGTTTAGAGAACAAATCCCAATAAACACTGATGGGTGAGTGTTGGGGAATGGAGACACACACACACACACACACACACACACAAGCACACAAGCACACAAGCACACACACACTCACATACACACACACACACCCACACACAAACAAACACACACCACCAGGCCTCTCTCTCTCTCTCTCAAGCTATTATTTCCCAAGCATAAAGTGCCTAGTAATTAGTCCATTATGAATGTATGTATTCAAATGGTTTACCTCATTTGGGGGGGAAGAGAAGCGGGTTTGGGCAGGTTTGAGTCTTCAGCTAGAGCTGTAAAAGCAGTCCTGGCTTGTCGCAATGTTTCCCAACAGTTACAATTACAGTCATTTCCAAACTGTGTAGCATTACTCACGTTCTGTCTCTAACATGTTTCCCATTGCCCAACTCTCTAAGTAAGAACCAGAGACATCATGCTGCCAGAAAGTATGTCAACCCAATTTTATTAACACTTAAAGTATTTTCCTCATGATTGCATTGTGAACAGCACAATATGTATTTGTCATACATCTTACAATAGAGCATGTGTCCTTCAAGTGATTCTATTCTTCTACCCACAGTGTTTCTACTCATTGACTAATTGAGGCTCCCACTGATTGTCAGATGTGTTGAAGAGAGCAGCCCAGCTCTGCTCCTCCCTACGCTGCCTGGCAGTCATCCAACTCCTGCAGTGGCAGAGGGGGATTAGGTGTGTGATGTAGTTTCGGTGGGACACACACATACGCACGCATGCATGCACGCGCACACACACACACACACACACACACACACACACACACACACACACACACACACACACACACACACACACACACACAGACACAGAGACACACACACACCCACTGAGCTGCCCCTCCTCGTATCTCAACTCAGAAGAGGGTTCTGAGAGCTAAGGTGACTTGTAGGGGAGGAGTGTGTGCGTGTGTGTGTGCGTGTGTGATTAAAAGGGGAAAAGACACCTGCTGCTGCCTCTTTAAGGGGGGTGGGGGTGGAGTTGAGAGGGAGCAAGGAGAGATGATTGGTGGCTCAACTCAAGGGTTGCCAGATTGGTGGTCAGTTGGACCATAACAGTTGCCAGGTTGGATTCTGTATACTCTCTCAACCCAGTGGTATTCAATCCACTGAGAATGTAATCTGTAATCTGGGCCTTTTCCTCAAATCCTACTTTTAATTACTTTAATTCAGATTTTGTATTAATTGATTAGTCTTTAAGGTTGAGACATCTGGTGACTCTAAGAGTTTAATTGAAACCAGGGTTTGTTAGTATGCAGGAGTCGTACTGCAGCAAACATGATTTCATCAAGAGGTGACAATTTCCTATTTCAAGTGATTTTCTTTCTACCTCTTAATCAAAACAAAAAAAACATGCCCTCCGCCTTCTGCCCAAATGCCTATAATTTCATCAAACAATCTGCTGAAATCTTTCATGACAATTAAGCACTGGTGACTGTGGCAAAATGGAGCACTGTCACTAAAGCAACTCGACTCAACACTGTTGCCTTGGTGATTTCCATGGTGATTGCTGAAGTCACAAAGCCTGCATTTGGAGGAGGCAGTTAGGATCCCCGGTCCCCTTTCTCTGTGGGCTGAGGTGTATTATTAGCTGCCTGGCACACTGCCTGTCCTTCTTCCTCCTGTTGTGTCCAACCCAGCCACATAACACACTGTATCTACCGGAGAGGATTTTAGCTTTACAGAGCTGTAACTGAGGATCACTGGCTGATAAGATAACATTGATTTGATTTCACACGGGCTGGATGACAGAGCGCATTGTCCTGTGTGTGTGTGTGTGTGTGTGTGTGTGTGTGTGTGTGTGTGTGAGCGTGCGTGGGTGCGTGCGTGCGTGGGTGGGTGGGTGCGTGCGTGCGTGGGTGCGTGCGTGGGTGGGTGGGTGCGTGCGTGCGTGCGTGCGTGTCTGTGTGCATTATATGAGAGAGAGATAGTCCTCTCTTCCAGTGGTTGTTTTATGATTGTTTCGCTCCACTTCGACAGGGACCTCCTCTGGAGCTGAATGCGGATGGCATGGAGCTCTAACAGAGCACAAGTGTCACGCTGCTGTAGAGATCAAGAGAGCTGGGAGCTTGGACTATCACCTGCCATTCATTTCCCCTGGGCAGTAAGGCTGGGTGGATGGATGACTCAGAGCCAGCAGGGATGGTATCAGTAGCACTGACAGAAAATACAGGATGGGATATTCTAGTCACTGCTGTCTGTTTGTGTAGACAGCTCTTTTGTATTCCTTATACAGTGCATTACTTTTGATCAGACCAGTGTAATAACACAATCAAATAGAACAAAGTTAATTATAGGATCTCTGTAGGTACAACCAAGTAGTGCGCTAGTGAATAAGGTGTCAGCAGCCTCTGTGTTGCACTTGCAGTGATGCAGAGTGAAGAGGTTGTGGGGATGCATCAGACTAACAGTAAGGAGACCTTGGCAGCACATCATTTCACTTCGTCACCAATGTGCCACTGGCTCTTGTCTGTTCAGAGCTCTCTCTCATTCCCTCCATCTCAATCCCTCTCTCCGTTCTTATTTCTCTCTCTCCCGTTATCCCCCTGCTCTTCCTCTACCCCTCTCTCTCTGTCTTTCCCAGAGTGACCTGGATCAGGACTTGCATTCTGGAGTGCTGTCAGGTGTAAAGACAATTGGCTCCCAGCCCAGATGCAGTACAAACAACCAAGAAACAAAAACCTCACCCAGCCACAGAAAATACATTATGTACTCTACTACAGTGCCTTGCGAAAGTATTCGGCCCCCTTGAACTTTGCGACCTTTTGCCACATTTCAGGCTTCAAACATAAAGATATAAAACTGTATTTTTTTGTGAAGAATCAACAACAAGTGGGACACAATCATGAAGTGGAACGACATTTATTGGATATTTCAAACTTTTTTAACAAATCAAAAACTGAAAAATTGGGCGTGCAAAATTATTCAGCCCCCTTAAGTTAATACTTTGTAGCGCCACCTTTTGCTGCGATTACAGCTGTAAGTCGCTTGGGGTATGTCTCTATCAGTTTTGCACATCGAGAGACTGACATTTTTTCCCATTCCTCCTTGCAAAACAGCTCGAGCTCAGTGAGGTTGGATGGAGAGCATTTGTGAACAGCAGTTTTCAGTTCTTTCCACAGATTCTCGATTGGATTCAGGTCTGGACTTTGACTTGGCCATTCTAACACCTGGATATGTTTATTTTTGAACCATTCCATTGTAGATTTTGCTTTATGTTTTGGATCTTTGTCTTGTTGGAAGACAAATCTCCGTCCCAGTCTCAGGTCTTTTGCAGACTCCATCAGGTTTTCTTCCAGAATGGTCCTGTATTTGTCTCCATCCATCTTCCCATCAATTTTAACCATCTTCCCTGTCCCTGCTGAAGAAAAGCAGGCCCAAACCATGATGCTGCCACCACCATGTTTGACAGTGGGGATGGTGTGTTCAGCTGTGTTGCTTTTACGCCAAACATAACGTTTTGCATTGTTGCCAAAAAGTTACATTTTGGTTTCATCTGACCAGAGCACCTTCTTCCACATGTTTGGTGTGTCTCCCAGGTGGCTTGTGGCAAACTTTAAACAACACTTTTTATGGATATCTTTAAGAAATGGCTTTCTTCTTGCCACTCTTCCATAAAGGCCAGATTTGTGCAATATACAACTGATTGTTGTCCTATGGACAGAGTCTCCCACCTCAGCTGTAGATCTCTGCAGTTCATCCAGAGTGATCATGGGCCTCTTGGCTGCATCTCTGATCAGTCTTCTCCTTGTATGAGCTGAAAGTTTAGAGGGACGGCCAGGTCTTGGTAGATTTGCAGTGGTCTGATACTCCTTCCATTTCAATATTATCGCTTGCACAGTGCTCCTTGGGATGTTTAAAGCTTGGGAAATCTTTTTGTATCCAAATCCGGCTTTAAACTTCTTCACAACAGTATCTCGGACCTGCCTGGTGTGTTCCTTGTTCTTCATGATGCTCTCTGCGCTTTTAACGGACCTCTGAGACTATCACAGTGCAGGTGCATTTATACGGAGACTTGATTACACACAGGTGGATTGTATTTATCATCATTAGTCATTTAGGTCAACATTGGATCATTCAGAGATCCTCACTGAACTTCTGGAGAGAGTTTGCTGCACTGAAAGTAAAGGGGCTGAATAATTTTGCACGCCCAATTTTTCAGTTTTTGATTTGTTAAAAAAGTTTGAAATATCCAATAAATGTCATTCCACTTCATGATTGTGTCCCACTTGTTGTTGATTCTTCACAAAAAAATACAGTTTTATATCTTTATGTTTGAAGCCTGAAATGTGGCAAAAGGTCGCAAATTTCAAGAGGGCCGAATACTTTCGCAAGGCACTGTATATGCCAAGTCATGTGACATATACATTGCCTTTAGAAAGTATTCAGACCCCTTGACTTTTTACACATGTTGTTACGTTACAGCCCTATTATAAAATGTGTTACATTGTTTTTCGCCATCATCAATCTACACATAATACCCCGTAATGACAAAGCAAAAACAGTTTTTTAGAAATGTTTGCTAATTTATAAGAAGTATAAGTATTCAGACCATTTATTCAGTACTTTGTTGAAGCACCATTGGCAGCAATTACAGCCTCGAGTCTTCTTGGGTATGATGCTACAACCTTGGCACAACTGTATTTGGGGAGTTTCTCCCATTCTTCTCTGCAGATCCTCTCAAGCTCTATCAGGTTGGATGGGGAGTGTTGCTGCATAGCTATTTTCAGGTCTCTCCAGAGATGTTCGATCGGGTTCAAGTGCGGGCTCTGGCTGGGCCACTCAAGGACATTCAGACACTTGTGCCGAAGAAACTCTTGTGCCGAAAAACATCCCCACAGCATGATGTTGCCACCACCATGCTTCATCGTAGGGACGGTGCCAGGTTTCCTCCAAACGTGACGCTTGGCATCCAGGCAAAAGAGTTCAATATTGGATACATCATACCAGAGAATCTTGTTTTTCATGGCCTGAGAGTCTTTTTGGTAACTTTTGGCAAACTCCAAGTGGGCTGGCATGTGCCTCTTACTGAGGAGTGGCTTCCGTCACGCCACTCTTCCATATAGGCCTGATTGATGGAGTGCTGCAGAGATGGTTGTCCTTGTGGAAGGATCTCCCATCTCCACAGAGGAACTCTAGAGCTCTGTCAGAGTGACCATCGGGTTCTGGGTCACCCCCCTGACCAAGGCCCTTCTCCCCCGGTTGCTCAGTTTGGCTTGGTGGCCAGCTCTAGGAAGAGTCTTGGTAGTTCCAAACTTCTTCCATTTAAGAATGATGGTGACCAATGTGTTCTTGGGGACCTTCAATGCTGCAGAAATGTTTTGGTACCCTTCCCCAGATCTGTGCCTTGACACAATCCTGTCTCAGAGCTCTACGGACTATTCCTTTGACCTCATGGCTTGGTTTTTGCTCTGACATGCACTGTCAACTGTGAGACCTTATATAGACAGGTGTGTGCCTTTCCAAATCATGTCCAATCAATTGAATTTACCACAGGTGGACTCCAATAAAGTTGTAGAAATGTCTTTGGGATGATCAATGGAAACAGGATGCACCTGAGCTTAATTTCGAGTCTCACAGCAAAGGATCTGAACATTTATGAAAATAAGATATTTCTGTTTTAGTTTTTTATACAAACATTTTTTTTAAATCTGCTTTTGCTTTGTCATTATTGGGTAATGTGTGTAGATTGGTGATGATTATTATTTATTTAATCCAATTCAGAATAAGGCTGTAATGTAACAAAATGTGGAAAAAGTCAAGGGGGCTGAATACTTTCTGAAGGCACCGTACACCACAATACTGCTAATATTCCACTTTAATTTGGATGAGTGATCTTTAATCAACTAAAACCCTTTTAGTAGCCTTTTTCGGGGTCATTCCCCTGTACCTGGGCCAACCCTTTAAAGTGTCTCTTAATATCAGTAGTGCATTTTGTAAATGGGGGATGTTGACCTTGTCACCCTGGTAAAAGTAGCTGATGAAAGCTCCATCTCTCCTCCACCTCTCCTCTGGCCTCTGTCGCATTCTGTCTATCCTCCCTCGGCTCCTCCACTGACAGTGTGTGTTTCTGAGTCAGACAGCAACGACTGCAGCTCTTGGAGCTATCTCCCCCAATGGAAATGTCACCGAATATCTCAGATTCTCATCCCAAAATATCAGCACCTTGGACCAAGCAGACGGCCTGCAGAGCTGAGAAGCTGTAGCTGTCTGACATTTCACAGGCCAGGGTCAGAGAGAGAGAGAGAGAGAGAGAGAGAGAGAGAGAGAGAGAGAGAGAGAGAGAGAGAGAGAGAGAGAGAGAGAGAGAGAGAGAGAGAGAGAGAGAGAGAGAGAGAGAGAGAGAGAGAGAGAGAGAGAGAGAGAGAGAGAGAGAGAGAGAGAGAGAGAGAGAGAGAGAGAGAGAGAGAGAGAGAGAGAGAGAGAGAGAGAGAGAGAGAGAGAGAGAGAGAGAGAGAGAGAGAGAGAGAGAGAGAGAATGCATGAAGCTGGATCTTCAAAATGTCTGAGGATGTGTCCAAATGACACCATATTCTTTTTATAGTGCACTACTTTTTGACCAGGGTTCATAGGGCTCTGGTCAAATGTAGTGCACTATATAGGAAATATGGTGCCATTTGGGAAGCACACTGAGAGTCTCCTGGCACAAATGCTTTAACTACTCCACTGCCATCTCTTTAGTGAGCTTTGAGATTAATACATCTCCTCCGATTCTGACAGCAGCTTCGTTCCACTTAAATAACTTGGGTTGGTTTTATTTTTAGCAATACTGCAGACTAAGGTAACCAGGGCTGGAAGGGGAGCAAGCCGGTCGTCCGTTCTATCACCTGTATAAATATCATGCTCCATGAACTAATGTCTGTCTCTGTTCACTGCTTAGGTGAAAGCTCATCTGGGTGTCTCAGGTGGATTCTGCTGTAGCACTAAACAAGACCACCTTCTCCTCTCTCCCTCCACTTTTAATTATCTGCCTCCCTAAGCTCTCTCTCACACACAGAAACACACACACACAGGTACACACACACACATTCTCTCTCTCTCTCTCTCTCTCTCTCTTTGTAGGAATTATTCTAATATTTCACTGGCTATGTGTTGCATCAGCAGGAATTACATTTTGGGGCTGTGTGACATGTTTCCTCCTTGAAAAGCTGTTAGGCGGAAAGCCTCCCTCTGAGTCTAGCTGCTAGTAGAACAGACACACAGACACACACCAGCTAATGAAATGCTGCTTATCCATATTTAATGAGGATTTATCACAGACCGTTTGACCTAGTATTGCTGTAGAGGAGTTGTGAGGAACCAGGCTATTCAGAATGGATTATGGTCTCAAAACACCCATTAAGTTGAGTCCTTCATGGATCATTCATGCACACACGGGAGCGTGCACGGACGCACACACGCACACAGACACAAACTCCCACACCCTCACACACCTGCTTTCATACAAACCTGCACACTCAAATACTGTCTCTCCCGCACTCTTTCTTGCTCCCCCCTCTCTCTCTTTCTCTCTCTCTCTCTCTCTCTGTGTCACACACCCCTACACACAATGTCTCGAGCTACCCTTTCTATTACCCTTTCCATGAGGCATCATCATCACCATAGAAACTCCTCTGTGGCGTTACTGGCGAGCCTCTATCTCTCAGGTGTAGGGCAGATACCCATGGCAGATACACATGGGGCTGGAGTTCTGTATCCCTTTTTCCCTTCTGAATTATCATCTCACACAGACAGACACACAGACAGTCAGGCAGGCACACAGACAGGCATACACACTCACGACTCCCCCTACCCCGCCCTGATGCACACACACACACATAAATCCCCCATGATATTTTGTAGATGGTCAGTAGATTAGAACTACCTGCGTGCAGAGTGCAAGGTCAGCTGTGTTAATTCTGCCTCATGAGCAAAAACAACATGTTTATTTGCCCAGCCTTCAGGGCTAGCGAGCCTGACTGGGCTCAGTCCCACCCTATAGGCAGTAGGGAGATGTGAGTCACTGTTGTCAGGTAAGAAATGGAGGGATGGGAGATGAAGAGGAAGGAAAAGGGAAAGAGAAAGTGTAGTGAACCACGAGATGAGTTCATCAGAACAGCTAATATGGCATATAGTCTAATACTGTTGCCTACTGTATTTAGAGCATCAGAGCAGACAGTGCCATAGACACTGCATGGTTCCCAATGACATGACGTGGGGATGAGAAACAGACCATACAGTATGTGACACTGGGATCAGCTGTACTCCTTAGCACATTGGCAAAACCCCCCTTGGGTTGTGCCGTGGTGGAGATCTTTGTGGGCTATACTCGGCCTTGTCTCAGGATGGTTAGTTGGTGGTTGAAGATATCCCTCTAGTGGTGTGGGGGCTGTGCTTTGGCAAAGTGGGTGGGGTTATATCCTGCCTGTTCGGCCCTGTCCGTGGGATATCGTTGTACGGGGCCACAGTGTCTCCTGACCCCTCCTGTCTCAGCCTCCAGTATTTATGCTGCAGTAGTTTATGTGTCGGGAGGCAGGAGTCGGTCTGTTATATCTGGAGTATTTATCCTGTCTTATCCGTTGTCCTGTCTGAATTTAAGTATGCTCTTTCTAATTCTTTCTCTCTTTTTCTCTCTTTCTTTCTTTCTTTCTTTCTCTCTTTCTTTCTTTCTCTCTCTCAGAGGACCTGAGCCCTAGGATCATGCCTCAGGACTACCTGGCCTGACGACTCCTTGCTGTCCCCAGTCCACCTGGCCGTGCTGCTGCTCCAGTTTCAATTGTTCTGCCTGCGGCTATGGAACCCTGACCTGTTCACCGGACGTGCTACCTGTCCCAGACCTGCTGTTTTCAACTCTCTAGAGACAGCAGGAGCGGTAGAGATATTCTGAATGATCGGCTATGAAAAGCCAACTGACATTTACTCAAGAGGTGTTGCACCCTCGACAACCACTGTGATTATTATTATTTGACCCTGCTGGTCATCTATGAACATTTTAACATCTTGGCCATGTTCTGTTATAATCTCCACCCGGCACAGCCAGAAGAGGACTGGCTGGTTCCTCTCTAGGTTTCTTCCTAGGTTTCCTTTCTAGGGAGTTTTTCCTAGCCGCCGTGCTTCTACACCTGCATTGCTTTCTGTTTAGGATTTTAGGCTGGGTTTCTGTACAGCACTTTGTGACATTAGCAGGTGTAAGAAGGGCTTTATAAATAAATACATTTGATTGATTGTCCCTCCATGTCTAAGAACCACAGATGTATGAATCGGAAAAACAAAAATCTAGTGGCCCTTGACGTACGTGGTTCTTATGAGAGGAATGCACTGTATCAGAATCACATGATGTGTTGTTGTTCAGACGATTGATGTGGCCATAGATAACAGCTGAGAGCAGAGCAGACAAACCCACTCCAACCCAGTGAATAGCAGGGGAAATAGTTCCCTATGGATGACGGAGACAGCACTGGAGCACAATGCGCACCGTATAGGACCTCACACAGACTGCATTGTGTATGTGGAAGAATTTGTACTGAAGGAACAAACTAAGAACTGGGGGAGTGCTTACAGTGGCTTGCGAAAGTATTCACCCCCCTTGCCATTTTTCCTATTTTGCTGTCTTACAACCTGGAATTAAAATCAATTTTTTTGGGGGGCGGGGGTTGTATCATTTGATTAACACAACATGCCTACCACTTTGAAGATTCAAAATATGTTTTATTGTGAAACAGACATGAAATAAGACATAACAACTGAAAACTTGAGCGTGCATATCTATTCACCCCCCAAAGTCAATACTTTGTAGAGGCACCTTTTGCAGCAATTACAACTGCAAGACTCTTGGGGTATGTCTCTATAAGCTTGGCACATCTGGGATTTTTGCCCGTTCTTTAAAGCAAACCTCCAGCTAATTCAAGTTGGATGGGTTCTGCTGGTGTACAGCAATTTTTAAGTCATACCACAGATTCTCAATTGGATTGAGGTCTGGGCTTTGACTAGGCCATTCCAATAAATTGAAGTGTTTCCCCTTAAACAACTTGAGTGTTGCTTTAGCAGTATACTTAGGGTCATTGTCCTGCTGGAAGGTGAACCTCTCAAATCTCTGGAAGACTGAAACAGATTTCCCTCAAGAATTTCCCTGTATTTAGTGCCATCCTTCAACTCTGACCAGTTTCTCAGTCCCTGCCGATGAAAAACACCCCAACAGCATGATGCTGCCACCACCATGCTTCACTGTGGGGATGGTGTTCTCGGGGTGATGAGAGGTGTTGGGTTTGCGCCAGACATAACATTTTCCTTGATGGCCAAAAAGCTCAATTTTAGTGTTATCTGACCAGAGTACCTTCTTCCATATGTTTGAGGAGTCTCCCACAGGCCTTTTGGCAAATACCAAACGTGTTTGCTTATTTTATTCTTTAAGCAATGGCTTTTTTCTGGCCACTCTTCTGTAAAGCCCCGCTCTGTGGAGTGTACGGCTTAAAGAAGTCATATGGACAGATACTCCAATCTCTGCTGTGGAGCTTTGCAGCTCCTTCAGGGTTATCTTTGGTCTCTTCGTTGCCTCTCTGATTAATGCCCTCCTTGTCTGGTCTGTGAGTTTTGGTGGACGGCCCTCTCTTGGCAGGTTTGTTGTGGTGCCATATTCTTTCAATTTTTTCAGTAATGTATTTAATGGTGCTTCGTGGGATGTTCAAAGTTTACAGGTAACGAGTTCAAACAGGTGCAGTTAACGCAGGTAATGAGTGGAGAACAGGAGGGCTTCTTAAAGAAAAACTAACAGGTCTGTGAGAGCCGGAATTCTTACTGGTTGCTAGGTGATCAAATACTTATGTCATGCAATAAAATGCAAATTAATTACTTAAAAATCATACAATGTGATTTTCTGGATTTTTTTGTTTTAGATTCCGTCTCTCACAGTTGAAGTGTACCTATGATATAAATTACAGAATTCTACATGCTTTGTAAGTAGGAAAACCTGCAAAATCGGCAGTGTATCAAATACTTGTTCTCCCCACTGTATATACTGAGCTCATGTGACAGATCATGTGACACTTAGATGGCACACAGTTGGACATTATTTAACTAATTATGTGACTTCTGAAGGTAATTGGTTGCACCAGATCTTATTTAGGGGCTTCATAGCAAAGGGGGTGAATACATGTCCATGCACCACTTTTTCATTTTTTATTTTTTAGAATTTTTTGAAACACTTCAAAATTCACTTCAGCAATTTGGACTATTTTGTTTATGTCCATTACATGAAATCCAAATAAAAATGAATTTAAATTACAGGTTGTAATGCAACAAAATAGGAAAAACGCCAAGGGGGGTGAATACGTTTGCAAGGCGCTGTATGTCACAGACAGAGTCCCGAGTGGCAAGAGAGAAAGCTGAAGGGACAGCTTTAGATCGTACTCTCAGACATCTCAGACCATAATACGATCATATCTGATTCACATGTGGATTATAGGCACAACTGAACCGCTTCGCATGATTCTGATACTGTCATAACTATCCAATTTAGTGACAGGTCAAGCATTTTCAAGCCGTACATACTGTATGCTTTTAGTAGCAAATTAGCAGCGTTTTCAAGCAGTGTTTAAAAGACAACATAGTGCTCTCTGCAGTAGTCACAGTTTGTCCCCCGTACACTACAATACAGTATCTAACCTTGGATGATCTGAAAGACAAGGGCGGTGACATGCGTCATTCTGAGTCACATGCCCTGAAGGAACAATGGCTTCTGTGTGACAGTGTGGCTGCAGTGTGTTTCCTGAGTGGGGCGACAAGAGTGGGAGACAGAGGTCCAAATGAACCAGCCGGCAGGACCTGTATCCTAGCAAGCAAATACACAGAGGCGGGCATAGTGACACGCACACACACAGTGACGGGCACACACACACGTTGAAATACACACACATACACAAATACACACACATACACACAAAAAGGAAGGAAGTTGGTACTACTGGCACAAGCTTTCTCAGTCACTGCAAACCCGACGTTCTCTTAAAACCCTTTCAGCTCTCTCTCTCCATTCAACCCACACACCCTGACAGGCATTGTCTCCTTGACATGGTAATGAATGAAGGGTCCACCAGGGGTTAAATCAGGAAGGAACGGAGAGGGTAGCTGGGAAGGGAAACTGATTTCACCCACCTGAAGACGGGAGGCAGCACACTCTAGTCTACAGTAGGAATTTGTGATGTTTTAAAGACACAACTTAATTGAGAGGACTCATTAGGTCATTAAAACAATTCCAATTGAACCCCTGGAAAACAGAAATGACTACTACATATTCTCATTTACAGTACATAATAATGAGAGTACTGTGGGGAGCTCCAGAGGCCAGAGCTATGTTCAGTTGATCTGACATGAGCAAGGCTATATATTTTCTAATAGACCACAGAAGTGCCTCCCTCCTTTCTCCATCCTTTAACAGTGATTACTGCTAGCTCACTGATGATGCTCATTTAGCTGCATTATGCTCAATGGAATCATGCAACTCTGCTGACATACAGTATGTTCCCCAATATGTTCCCTCTCACTGCTAAAGGTTAGAGATGTGATGCAGCATTGTACAGTAGTTGGCTCTTAATTTGACCAGTATTGTCCCAGAAAAAATTATCCTACAGGATTGTAATGTTTAGGTTGCTTGATCGGGGGTTAGGCTAGTATCTGGCGAAAAGTAGGCTACATGAAAAGTACAATACTGTTAATACTGTGTGCTGGCTTGGGTTTTCAGTGTTATGTAAATTTATGTAAATCATGAAGCTCATCTGCATTTTCTGTGGTGCAGGAAAATTCTCAGCAACAAAAGAGTGATCAAATGACGATCCTGTATCTGTATCAGGACAGATTTTACACAGTCATTATGAACCGCATAACTCAGTGGTTTTTGACCTGAGGCCTATCAACAAGGGCACTTGGAGGGATTCATAAGAACATATAGGCCTAATGATCAGTTACACATGTTTTGAGATTGGTTTGGCTAAAGATAATGAATGGATATTTGGTGGCATTTACTATCCATTGGTTTATTCTGTTTGGAATATTTTAAATACGCACATCTGCTACAGTCAGTAGTTATCCATGTTGATGTGTAAATGTTTGGCGACAGTATTAAGATTAGGGGTAAAGTTAAGACATTAACTCCTAAATCTTACGGTTAGGCATTAACTCCGAATGGTTAAGGTTTGGGATAAGCTGGGATAGGCTTAAAACGCTGGATATCGAACATGCAACCAGAGGCAGATGCTTACGCCCATCCACCATCCCCGTCCACAGCGCTTGGCAAAACCTACTTGAAGGAAACAGCGCTCACTGGCCAGTTTCTACTTCATCTCCCGAACTTCTCAGATATGGATGGATGTTGAATACTGACTTGTATTAAGGGTGACGACAGTGTTTATTAGGCGTTAATGATTCTGGGAGTGTCAGGTTTAAGTATGTACGCCTCCTAATCATTGTTCAGGCAAGATACTTGTGAAACAGCATGTGTCGGAGACTATAGCTATGCTCAGCTGAGTGAGTGCCAGGCCTGTTTTAGGCTATCCTAGGTGAAAGAGGGAATGACGGCCATTAGCTCTTCTATTTACCTTTATTTATTTAACTAGGCAAGTCAGTTAAGAACAAATTCTTATTTTCAATGACGGCCTAGGAACAGTGGGTTAACTGCCTGTTCAGGGGCAGAATGACAGATTTATACCTTGTCAGCTCAGGGATTTGAACTAGCAACCTTTCGGTTACTAGTCCACCACTCTAACCACTAGGCTACCCTGCCGCCCCAAAGGCTATTTATTACAGATGACTATCTGATTATTATACCTTAGTTTAGAGGATGATTCATCTGATTGTTCCAGTGAAGTTCGAGTTGGAATATTCTGGCATGGCATTTTACAGCTGAGTGATCAGGGATGTTCGAAAAAGGTCAGATCTCTGTGGGGCAGTCCTGTGTGTCTGTCTCCCTAGGACTGAGTGGGATGAAGCTGCTCCTAGATGTAGATCTCAGGTCAGTTCTGTCTTTTATTTATTTTGGTTGGTGGTGAGGAAGGCTATGCTGATCCTAGATCTGTGTTTACAAGATGCTCGGAGAGAGGAGGAGCTTGCAGTCCAAGAACATTGACCTCACAAGCAAGAGCACTGCAAAATCATGTAATTACTTTCATGGAGTAACATATTCTTCATTGTGTTGATGTTTCTATGAAATGAGTTGTTGCTAAAATACATGTTGCTGATAACATGCACGTCTACATTGATGGTTTGCTGCTTCCTTGAAATCTGTTGAGGTTAGGGATGTTAACCGTGTGCAACGGGTGGTCGTTTCGGAATGATCTCCACCTCGGTAATTACATGGTAATGTCTTCAATCTCGCTGCACTTATGAAGAGCTGCTACATTCATATTTCTGTCATCGCCATAGTAACCGAAAGGTCTTTGCTGAGTATCTTTCAGAACAAAATGGGAAAAGTCTTATCTACCGTCATCAGATATGCTTAAAGAGCACTAACTGAGGGATGGTATGTGTGTGTGTGTGTGTGCGTGTGTGTGTCGGTGTGTGTGGGCTGATGTGCTGGTAGGTAGGAGAGAAAGAATCCTCGCCTGGGGAGTTGGCTGTTGCTAGGTGGAGGCTGAAGCAGTACAGAGAGATACAGTGTCTCTTATAACATTGTATAACACTGTAGCTTGCCAACGCCCACTCAGACACCCCCAGTCAGTCTGGAGAAGTAAACCAACCCACACAGACTGGAGAAACCCACATAGACTGGAGAGATAATGATGAGAAATAAAGAGCATCTGGACAACAAAGGGCCAGCTAAAGGAGGCCAATGCCCTGAGCCTCCTACTGTGTGAGTCATCAGAGCCCTGCTCTCTCTGTTCCTGGGGGGGCTACACACTCACTCACACACACACACACAGAGGAAGTTCACCATGGCAACAGGGCGATCAGGGCAGCGGGAAGTCGTCTCAGTCTGACACAGGTGTGAGAACAGATAACGTACACTTGACCAGATATGTAGAAGAGATGGTTACTGGGGTGTTTTCCTCTCCGACTCCTGTACTGTAAACTGCATCCACCTAAAGATGTAATGATAGCCTAAACCCCTGAATAAGTGTGTGCACAGTACGTGTTAGTTTGAATACATACACAAACGAAGTACACACACACACACTGTCACGTTCTGACCTTAGTTCCTTTTTTATGTCTTTGTGTTAGGTTGGTCAGGGCGTGAGGTGGGTAGTCTATGTCCTTTTTTCTATGTTATATTTCTGTGTTTGGCCTAGTATGGTTCTCAATCAGAGGCAGGTGTCGTTCGTTGTCTCTGATTGAGAATCATACTTAGGTAGCCTGTTTTCCCCATTTTTGGTTGTGGGTGTTTAATTTCTGTTTAGTGTCTGTTCACCTGGCAGAACTGTTTCGTTTTCTCTTCGTTATTATTTTGTGTAGTGTTCAGTTTGCTCAATTAAAACATGTCGAACACTTAGCACGCTGCATCTAGGTCCTCAACTTCTTCCACCAACAGCCGTTACAGAAACACCCACCAACCAAGGACCAAGCAGTGTGGTATCGAGCAGCAGCGTTCTCTGGACTCATGGACATGGGAGGAGATTTTAGACGGTAAGGGACCCTGGGCACAGGCTGGGGAATATCGCCGCCCCAAGGCAGAGCTGGAGGCAGCGAGAGCTGAGCGGCGGCGATATGAGGAGGCAGCACGGCAGCACGACAAGCACGAGAGGCAGCCCCAAAACATTTTTATGTCTTTGTGTTAGGTTGGTCAGGGCGTGAGTTGGGGTGGGTAGTCTGTCCTTTTTTCTATGTTATATTTCTATGTGTTTGGCCTAGTATGGTTCTCAATCAGAGGCAGGTGTCGTTAGTTGTCTCTGATTGAGAATCATACTTAGGTAGCCTGTTTTCCCCATTTTTGGTTGTTCAATTAAAACATGACGAACACTTACCTCGCTGCATCTTGGTCCTCACCTTCTTCCACCAACAGCCGTTACACACACACAGTACAAGACCGTCAACATATTTGCATTTCTCGTTCCAAAAACGACTCAATGTCCTGATTGCACAGCCTCAGTCACCCGAGCCGAGGCAGACTAGCTTGTTTCCTGACAGAGAAATAATGATAGAATGCAGCTATTACTATAACAGAATGAGTCTGAGAGAGAGGGAGGGAGAGAGAGAGATTGATATGTACAGTTGAAGTCAGAAGTTCACATACAACTAGGTTAGGGTCATTAAAACTCGTTTTTCAACTTCTCCACAACTTTCTCCAAAAAGTATGATATTTGTCCCCATGTGCAGTTGCAGACCGTAGTCTGGCTTTTTTATGGAGCTGTTGGAGCAGTGGCTTCTTCTTTGCTGAGCGGCATTTCAGGTGATGTCGATATAGGACTCGTTTTACTGTGGATATAGATACTTTTGTACCTGTTTCCTCCAGCATCTTCACAGGGTCCTCTGCTGTTTTTCTGGGATTGATTTGCAAGTACTTTCATCTCCAGGAGACAGAACGCGTCTCCTTCCTGAGCAATACGACGGCTGCGTGGTTCCATGGTGTTTATACTTACGTACTATTTTTTTGTACAGATGAACATGGTACCTTCAGGCATTTGGAAATTGCTCCCAATGATGTACCAGACCTGTGGAGGTCTACAGTTTGTTTTCTGAGGTCTTGGCTGATTCATTTTGATTTTCCCATGATGTCAAGCAAAGAGGCACTGAGCTTGAAGGTAGGCCTTGAAACAAATCCACAGGTACACCTCCAATTGACTCATATGATGTCAATTAGCCTATCAGAAGCTTCTAAAGCCATGACATAATTTTCTGGAATTTTCCAAGTTGTTTAAAGGCAACTTAGTGTATGTCAACTTCTGACCCACTGGAATTGTGATACAGTGAATTATAAGTGAAATAATCTGTCTGTGAACAATTGTTGGAAAAATGACTTGTGTCATGGGCAAAGTAGATGTCCTAACCGATTTGCCAAAACTATAGTTAACAAGAAATGTGTGGAGTGGTTGTAAAACAGGTTGTAATGACTTCAACCTAAGTGTATGTAAACTTCCGACTTTAACTGTATATATATATATATATAGAGAGAGAGATATTATATTATTTCGTATATTATCTACTTCACTTGCTGTGGCAATGTTAACAGGTTTCCCATGCCAATAAAGCCCCTTGAATTTAATTTGAATTGAGACAGAGAGACAGACAGAGGAAGACAGACAGACAGAGGAAGAGAGAGACAGACAGAGGAAGAGAGAGACAGACAGACAGAGGAAGAGAGAGACAGACAGACAGAGGAAGAGAGAGACAGACAGACAGAGGAAGAGAGAGAGAGAGACAGACAGAGAGAGAGATGGGGAGACTGAGAGATAAAGATGTGGGTCAGTGTCTAATAGGCCAGAAACACATTGAGTCCAGACCAGTCAATAACTACATTCCTCTGGCCAAAGCCCACTGAACGTCATCGCGTTGCACCTGATCTGTCACGACTTCTGCCGAAGTCGATGCCTCTCCTTGTTCGGGCGGTGCTCGGCGGTCGACGTCACCGGTCTTCTAGCCATCATTGATCCATTTTTCATTTTCCATTGGTTTTGTCTTGTCTCCCTACACACCTGGCTCCAATCCCATTCATTACCTGTTGTGTATTTAACCCTCTGTTTCCCCTCATGTCCTTGTCAGAGATTGTTTGATTTTCATGTTCGTGAATGTTGTATTGGTGCGCGACGGGTCCTCGTACCCACTTTGCTTTTATTACTGTATGTACTATGGTTTTGGAGGTTTTGAAGTTATTAAACTACTCCATTGATACCAAGTATCGATTCTCCTGCGCCTGACTTCCCTGCCCCCTATACACATGACGTGACATGATCTGCATAGCTGATTAATCAATTACTATTACAGTCCATTGCGGTACTGTGTCTTTGTGAAATGCCAGGGGATTACATGTTTGTTTTGATTCATCCTGTTGTGTGTAATGTGATGCTGTTGTTTTGCTTCATGTTGTTTTGAATTGTGTGTATTGTGTGTGTGTATTGAACTATAATAACCAATGTGACACTGTGCCCTATGGATATTGGATTATAGGAGGATTTGAAGATGTCACTGGGCTTTGGTTGGTTTGATGACATGGTATAGTAGAGGTTAGAGATACTGTAGTGTGATGGGGGGGATGACTGTCACTAAGCTCTGACAGAATAAATGTCCCCTGGCAGCTGCTCCTCAAGGTCACCGCACATCAGTGTCCTTCCATCCTTCCTGCCTTCCATCCTTTCTTCCCTGCTTCCTTCCTTCCTTCCTTCATCCTTCCCTTCCTTGCAGTACTCAACTCTACAATGTGCAGTAGGCTCCTATTGACCTGCCTCTAGCAGGCATCCTGTTCCAAAATACTTGCGGGTGTTGGTACTGTAGATTCAACTTTAGAATTTAATTTCTCACTTCTGGGGCTGCTCAATAATGTATCGTTATTGCAGTGGCAGAACACGAGGTCTGGTGAGATGATTTCTACCTTCTTATTTACTAATATATGAGAGAGCGGGAGAGAGAAAGGAGAGGATGTTATCATGGTTAAAGATGGATGGAGACGAAGGTGGGTACACTTGCCTACTGCAGTCCCTACGGAGGAGGAAGCTGCCAACAGCTCTGTTGAGGTCAGGCTCATAGCAAATTAGGATGTTGAGGAAGAGGACCTTGAAGGCATTATTATTATGTACTATTATGCCTATATATAGATATCAGGTCTATGTTTTTTAAATACTATCGCTCTCCCTCTTTCTCTCTTAATGTAGGACAGTGTGGTGGACTGTCGGCTCTCAGACCTTCGTGAGGAGGACACTGTAAAAGGACAAGCAGGGACAGGAGAGACTGAAGAACGTGCTGAGGAGCAATCACACCGTCAGAGGACACGACTTCACATCCCAGGTGAGCAGAATACGATACACCAGGGTTACAGGACACACACTAACACACACACACACAAGACATTGACATGCAGAGAATCAACATTTGGCTAGCCTGGTACCAGATCTGTTCATCCTATTGTATGATTGAAGTGCTTTGAGAGACTAGTCAAGGACCATGTCACCTCCACCCTACCTGACACCCTAGACCCACTCCAATTTGCTTACCGCCACAATAGGTCCACAGACGACGCAATCGCAATCACACTGCCCTAACCCATCTGGACAAGAGGAATACCTATGTAAGAATGCTGTTCATCAACTACAGCTCACCTACAGACCCTGGGTCTCGACCCCGCCCTGTGCAACCGGGTCCTGGACTTCCTGACGGGCCACCCCCAGGTGGTGAGGGTAGGAAACAACATCTCCACCCCACTGATCCTCAACACTGGGGCCCCACAAGGGTGCGTTGTCAGCCCTCTCCTGTACTCCCTGTTCACCCATGATTGCGTGGCCATGCACGCCTCCAACTCAATCATCAAGGTTTCAGACGACACTACAGTGGTAGGCTTGATTACCAACAATGACGAGATGACTTACAGGGAGGAGGTGAGGGCCCTCAGAGTGTGGTGTCAGGAAAATCACACTCAATGTCAACAAAACAAACGAGATGATAGTGGACTTCAGGAAACAGAAGAGGGAGCAGCCCCCTATCCACATCGACGGGACAGTAGTGGAGAAGGTGGAAAGTTTTAAGTTCCTCGGCGTACACATCACGGACAAACTGAAATGGTCCACCCACACAGACAGCATGGTGAAGAAGGTGCAGCAGCGCCTCTTCAACCTCAGGAGGATGAAGAAATTTGGCTTGTCACCAAAAGCACTCACAAACTTTTACAGATGCACAATCGAGAGCATCCTGTCGGGCTGTATCACCGCCTGGTGCGGCAACTGCTCCGCCCACAACCATATGGATCTCCAGAGGGTAGTGAGGCCTGCACAACGCATCACCGGCGGCAAACTACCTGCCCTCCAGGACACCTACACCACCCGATGTCACAGGAAGGCCAGATCATCAAGGACAACAACCACCTGAGCCACTGCCTGTTCACCCCGCTATCATTCAGAAGGCGAGGTCCGTACAGGTGCATCAAAGCTGGGACTGAGAGACTGCTAAACAGCCATCGCTAACATTAAGTGGCTGCTGCCAACATACTGACTCAAATCTCTAGCCACTTTAATAATGAAAAATTGGATGTAATAAACGTATCACGAGCCACTTTAAACAACTTTATATAATATTTACATAACCTACATTACTCATCTCATACATATACACTGTACTCTATACCATCTACTGCATCTTACCTATGCCGTTCGGCCATCACTCATCCATATATTTTTATGTGCATATTCTTATTCATTCATTTACATTTGTGTGTACAAGGTATTTGTTGTGAAATTGTTAGATTACTTGTTAGATATTACTGCATGGTCGGAACTAGACGCACAAGCATTTCGCTACACTCGCATTAACATCTGCTAACCATGTGTATGTGACAAATACAATTTGATTTGATTTGCGGGTAAGCGGTTATGCATCATAGGGGGTCGAAATTGTTTTAGGTTGAGGCACTCCAGGTAGTGTGAATCATTACGCACATAGGGACCAGTAAAGGTAGGTATCAAACATGTCTACACTGACACCCTGTCTAGGGAATAGGGTACCAATAGGGTACCATTTGGAATGCAGCCCTATCATTGAAAGAAGATAAACTATTGTTCCTCCTGTGCAGGGTGTTGGCCTACACTGAAGACAGGTGAGGAGAAGGGTCGTGTGAGAGGTCTGGTTGTCAAACAGACTAAGATCCTGGGGAAGGCATCCTACAAGCAGATGGGTTAGTATGTCCAAACACAATATTAAAAGTATACTCCATATGGATGTTGAATAGAATACCCTTATGAAACCAGATTGACCACTGTGCTAACACTGGTTCCACTTCACTTCACCGTAAACGGGTCAGAGTCAGGTAGGTACAGAACGGCAGGCAGGCTCAGGTTCAGGGCATGCAAAATGGTCAGAATCGGGGAAACTAGGAAACAATACTTGAGCAAGCAGGGAGATGGGAAAACACGCTGGTAAGACCTGACAAGACAAGAACTGGCAACAGACAAACAGAGAACACAGGTATAAATACACTGGGGATAATGAGTAAGATCGGCGACACCTGGAGGGGGGTTGAGACAAGCACAAAGGGTGTGACTCCTACCAACACCTGACCCAAACCCAAGCCTACCAACACCTGACCCAAACCGCCTCCATACTCGTCTTCTTTCTCCCATCCTCATCTCCTTCTGGTCCCCCAGCTTACTCCCCCACCACTGGCCCTGCCTCCTACTCCTGTCGGCCAACCAGCCACCGGCTGCACACCCACATCCAGGTCCACCGCAGCTACTCCGAGTTAGCCGACTCTGCCCACCAGAGGCTCCCACCTCAGGTCCTCCAGGACCCTATCCTGCATGTTCCTCATCCTTGTATGTTTTCATTTCCTTATTCCATACATTTAGCATGCCAGCCTGCCTGCATTTTTGATTGACTCCCATGTCCTTGGAGATGTAACGAACTTGTAAAGACTATAAAATAATGATGGGCTTTGAAAATTGGTCCTGTTATGACTCTGCACGTGATAAGCTATAGATCTAGTGTAATTGATGTACAGATACAATTTGAGTTATGAAAGCCAATTATTGTTATTATATGCCTTATTCTTATGTTATGTAATTCCGGATACATTTTGATGACATTATCCCTCAGATTAATATTGTATATAATGTTATGGCTCTATGATGGTGATAACTTGCACTTTTTTTACAGGTTTGAATGACACAATGTATTCCACTAACCTCATTCTTTCAATAAAGTTATTGTTTTATTAATATTATATGATTTGTTTTTCACAAAAATGCTGGTTTAAAACCATCCTAATTTGGGCAAATATTGGATAGAACACACGTTGGGTTATTTTTACTCAGCCAGTTGGGTCCCAAACAACCCATTGTTTCCTTTAAGGTGGGTTGTTGATGCTGGATTTTAAACCCGTTTCAAATAGCTGAAAATACAATATTTTGGGTCATGGAAAACATATTCCACATTGGTTTAGATGCTACAATGATTCTCTACACTATACATTGCTTTTTTTTTGTCACATAAAGTGAAATCAGGTGAACTATTACAATTTTAGCAACCAGGAAATGGTGGAGCTATTTCTGCAAATTGCACCGTAGTGGACAGAACAGGTTTGTTTATTTTCACCCAGCCAGTTGGGTTGCGTGATTACCCAAATATGGGTTAATTTAACCATCAGTTTGGATATTTCTTACTCTGATGCTGGGTTGAGCTAGCATCTGGGTCTTTTTTAAAGTAATTCTTAGGTTACACTCAGGAGGCGTGGCTTATTACAGGCGTGGCTTTTCGCTAAATGTTATTGGCCATCCGTAAGAGTAAATGTCATTCCTGTTCATCATTTTAAGTTTATGTACTGATAATTCAAATTTCAATAATAATTGCTTTACCACATTCTTTGAAAGTAAGATGATTTATGACTTAATATACCACCTTACTGTATCCCAACAATGGGATTTACATAGGCATTTAGGAAACTCAGACACTTCTGTAAGTGTCATTGAAGCTAAACATTTTGTTCATGTTCCAGCTTAATTTGCAATAACTATGCAAAAGAACAGATGACCAAGAATGACATTTACTCTCATGGGTGGCTAAAAATAATTACCTCAAAGCCACGCCCCTACTAAACTACGCCTCCAGTCTTCTGATCTGATCCATTGCGTCATAGCTCAATAGCAAAGCATCAATAACCCAGCACCTAGCATCAATAACACAGCAGTTTTTAAAGAAAACAACACAACTAAGTGACCCTACGCCAGCAACCCAGCAGTTGGGTCAACCAAACAACCCAGCATTTTTCAGAGAGTGTGTGTACTAAGACTGAATTGTTCACAAATGAGCTCTGGCAGAGTGGGTAAACATTAAACCGGCTGAGAGATATCCTCACACACACACACACACACACACACACAGTCACACATACACACACGGTTATGTATGATTCCCTGTTTGTAGTGTGTTTGGGGAGACTGCAGCTCTGGTTTAGTCCTCCTCTGGGTCTCAGAGACAGATGGAGGGAGAAGTGTGTCACTGGGTCAAACCTCGGCAGCCATTTTAGAGAGACACCACTGTCACCTTCTCTAACCCAGACTGCACAGGGAAATGGATGACTTGGATGACTTAATTTATTCAGATGTGTTTGTGTTCCTTCCCAAAGTGCTGCTACTCGGGAGGTTTTAGCCATAAAATATGAATATTGTTTCTTCTTTTCATCCTGTTTCTGTCATGGTGGCTGCGTTTTGTTAGTTCTGCTCTGTTTCATTTCGTTGTAGTGTAGATGTACTGTCTTTAACATGGAGGAATATTCTCCAAACTCTATTCACCTGTGGAGACCAAGCACCCTGTGGAAATCAAAGACGGGATTATGCAAATCAAAATAGAACCCTGTGTGGACGCCTCGGCCCAGTGACCCCACCCACACACCCATACACACAATCCAGTACACGCACCCACGCACACACATATTCACAAACACCCACACATGCATACACACAATCCAGCACACGCACCCACACACACACATATTCACAAACACCCACCCACACACACACAAACACACAGGTGAAATTACCCAGCACCCCCTGCTCACCATATCGACCTCAATGCTGTCATGGTATCTGCTCTCTGGGCGTGTGTGTGTGTGTTGCATATCTGTGTGTCCCTCCCAGTCTGCTCTGTGTACTCGGGTGTGAGCTGCATGGCAATCCAGTCATTAGAACGGCACCGCTGATTATCATAGACACACACACACACACTCCCAGACAGACTGCAGGCTGGGACTGGGGCTGCAGGGCTGGGGCAAGGTCAGTAGATTCCACAGCTGTGCTAAAAATACATTTTACTCTCTTTGTTAGAATCATTCTGAATAATTGAGTGGTTGTGGTTGAAAAAGGGGTGTGAGGGTTTTGTGTCTTTGTGTCTTAGAGGCTGGGGCTGTGTTTGAACCAGGCCTGATCGATGGTTATGGATGAGACAGAGGAGGAAGAGTAGTCCAGAGGCTGCAGCGCCGGATTACAGAAACATCTCTCACACTCTCTGCTGACACACACACACACACACACACACACACACACACACACACACACACACACACACACACACACACACACACACACACACACATGAATGAAGGCACACACACACACAACACATGCATTCCTGCATGCTCACACATGTGCTCACACATCCATCTCATTTATTGTTTATTAATGGATTTCATCCAATTTTCATCCAATTTTTCATCCAGTTTTTATGTTGAACATCGTTGTGGTCATTTACTGCATTCAGAGAGAGGAGAGCAAGCAGGGCAGTGTCAGAGGAGAGACATCCTGTTTTATCTTCTGTTTTGTCATTTCATCCCTGTATACCAGCTGATGTCCTTCACTGGTCCTTTTCTCCTCTTTGACAGACAGACATCTGATGCTTGTCTGATGTTGGATGGGATCTAAGTGTGTGTGTGTGTGTGTGTGTGTGTGTGTGTGTGTGTGTGTGTGTGTGTGTGTGTGTGTGTGTGTGTGTGTGTGTGTGTGTGTGTGTGTGTGTGTGTGTGTGTGTGTGCGTGTGTGCGCGTGTGTGTCTGTGTGTGCGGGCGTGATAGGTCCATGAGTTTGTGTGTGTGATGCGGGGTCTCAAGGAGAAAGCCTTCAAAAGCAAGAGTTCAGTTTTCATAAACAAACATGTGGGGGTTTATAGAATAGATGGTTACACACAGAGGCTGCAACTCTCTGCAGCTCTACCTACTTCGCCCAGTAGCAGGCTGGCACACTACGACCTTCAATATCAGATGAGGAAAACCTCAGCCTCTAATGGTGGGCTACTCTATTACTCGTGTTGTTAATGTGTTATTATTGCCTGCTGTATTCGTTAAGGCACACATAGCAAACATATCAAATACAAGCATTTCTTATGGGACAATTTCTGGTAGTGCCTCACATTTTCAGTCTGTTTGATGCCTAATGAATACAACCCCGGTTACTGTATCATCTCTTCCACCTGACCGGGGAACAGTGACGTGAAGGAGCACCACTGGGCTATCAGCCCCACTGTTGCATATTCACAGATGTAATGAAACTCTCCCTGCTCTTCTCTCTCTCTCTCTCTCTCTCTCTCTCTCTGCTCCAGTCTCTAGTGTCTCTAGTGTGCTGAGATGTCAGTATTATGATGTGTTCTCCATAGTAATGAGCTCCATCCAACTACTCCTGTGTGCTTGAGAGCTCTTGATGCAATCCCACAGTATATTCATTCAATAACATACCCCTTGGTCCTATATTTTCAGACAGTAAGCTGTGATTCAAAGTGGACCGTATGTAGTTCACTTTCAAAGGTGCAATTAATGAACCCTTGATGCCATATCATCGTATCATGAATCAAAGTAAGTAACACGTTGACTGAATATGGAAATTGGCTGTAGCTCCATCTGGTGAAGTATGAGTTCTACATATAATCTCTCCAGCTGCTCAGCTTGTCTGTCTTTCCTTTTCTCTCTCTAAGTGTATGTACAGCCGATGGATCGTTCGATGACTAATGGGGGTATCACATCCCAGTCCCAGTGGGGGTGTGACTCAATACCAGTTACTAATAGTCCTCCTACCCACCCACAAACATCAGTTAGCCTGTTAGTCAACCCCAAAAATTGTATTTTGGTATTCATTTCATTAGTCCATAGTTCACATAGTCCCAAAATGTTTTGCTTGTCAGCAATCAAGTTTTCAAGGTATACAACTCCACCGCGAGATATGCATTTTGCATCATATGACGCTAAATGCATCGTACGGGGATGATTTCTGTATTTTGAAAGTTACATATGTTGATGACTTGATTGCTGACAAGCAAAACACTTTGGGGCTATGTGAACGATGGACTAATGAAACAAATACCAAGATAGTGGGTGGAGTTATCCTTTAACACAGTGACTGACCTCCCTGTTATCCTCTATAACGTCTGACAGGAAGACTATACCTGATGATAGAGAATAATAGAGATATCCTCTGGCTTAGTTGGAATACAAAGGCAATACATATGAAATATACACTGATTGAACAAAACATTAGGAACACCTTCCTAATATTGAGTTGCAACCCCTTTTGCCTTCTGAACAGCCTCAGTTCGTAGGGACATGGGACATGGATTCTACAAGGAAAGAATTCCACAGGGATGCTGGCCCATGTTGACTCCAATGCCTCCTACAGTTGTGTCAAGTCGGCTGGATGGTGGACAATTCTTGATACACACGGGAAACTGTTGAGCGTGAAAAACCCAGCAGCGTTCCAGTTCTTGACACACTCAAACCAGTGTGCCTGGCACCTACTGTCATACCCTGTTCAAGGGCACTTAAATCTTGTCTTGCCCATTCACCCTCTGAATGGCACACATATACAATCCATGTCTCAATTGTCTCAAGGCTTAAAAATAATTATTTAACCCGTCTCCTCCCCTCCATCTAAACTGACTGAAGTGGATTTAACAAGTGACGCCAATAAGGGATCATAGCTTTCACCTGAATTCACCTGGTCAATCTATGTAATGGAAAGAGCCAGTGCTCCTAATGTTTTGTACACTCAGTGTACTACATGCTTTCAACATGAACAGAGACATGTAAACATAAACAGAGACATTTAAACATGAACAGAGACATGTAAACATGAACAGAGACATTTAAACATGAACAGAGACATTTAAACATGAACAGAGACATTTAAACATGAACAGAGACATGTAAACATGAACAGAGACATTTAAACATGAACAGAGACATGTAAACATGAACAGAGACATTTAAACATGAACAGAGACATGTAAACATGAACAGAGACATTTAAACATGAACAGAGACATGTAAACATGAACAGAGACATTTAAACATAAACAGAGACATTTAAACATGAACAGAGACATGTAAACATGAACAGAGACATTTAAACATGAACAGAGACATTTAAACATGAACAGAGACATGTAAACATGAACAGATACATTTAAACATGAACAGACACATTTAAACATGAACAGAGATATTTAAACATGAACAGAGACATGTAAACATGAACAGAGATATTTAAACATGAACAGAGATATTTAAACATGAACAGAGACATGTAAACATGAACAGAGACATTTAAACATGAACAGAGACATTTAAACATGAACAGAGACATGTAAACATGAACAGAGACATGTAAACATGAACAGATACATTTAAACATGAACAGAGACATTTAAACATGAACAGAGACATGTAAACATGAACAGAGACATTTAAACATGAACAGAGACATGTAAACATGAACAGAGACATTTAAACATGAACAGAGACATGTAAACATGAACAGAGACATTTAAACATGAACAGAGACATGCACAGTGGCCCTGCTAGGGAAATGTACTGTAGCTCCACTAACAACATATACTGTACCGTAGCTCCATAAGAGCGTTGTATACATTAGCTAGTGTATTCTACTTTTCACAGAGTGGAAGTTCATCTTCAGATTGGAAACTAACAACCGGCTGAATTTGAGTGTAGCCTTTCCGGAACTTCTTAGCTACCCACACCACACAGAAGATGAAATACACACACACGCACGCATACACACACTCACACGAGCAGTCACTCTGCTTTTGTAGTCTGAACACCCAGGGAGCTCATTAGAAGGAGTGTGTATTCTCTTTTCTTATCTGTTGACAGCAGAGACACATCTCTATCTACATCTATATTATAAGAAAGAGCATCTTCGCTAGACATCTCTATTCTCTATCGTCAGACCGCTGCATCTCTACACTGACTGAATACTGGGTGGTCGTTTGTTTCACATCACAGTAACTCAACACAAAGACAATAAGTAAAGCAACAGCAAAGTAGCACAAGTGTTAGTTTGCTAGCAGCCATGGAGTGAGCCGTAAAGCCTCAGCGCCAAGAGGAGAGCAGCGCTCACTAATAAGGGTTAAAGATTAAAGGTCATTTTGAGGGTAAACATCACCACCAGCATCATCTGCTCTCCCTGTTCCTAGCGTCACACATATTAGCATGGAGCCACTTCCTTCACTACACCCCCCATCAGCTGCCAGACCGGACATGATCTCCTTTGTGGTGTGTGTGTGTGTATGTGTGTGTGTGTGTGTGTGTGTGTGTGTGTGTGTGTGTGTGTGTGTGTGTGTGTGTGTGTGTGTGTGTGTGTGTGCGTGCGTGTGTGCGTGCGTGCGTAAATGCTTGCTAATGCTTGGTTGATGATCCAGAACCATATCACTACAGGACTAATAGTACTCCCCTGCCCACGGCCAGAGCCAATCAGAGGATGACACACACTCGTAAAGAAACTGTATCCCATAGTAATGCACCTGACCAGCATCACCTGTCAATGATGCCCAGAATGCACTATGAATAAACAAAAATAAAGGATGTTCCATTAATCTACCTCGCCTCCCTTTCTTCCTTACTGACACGCCTTCAACGATCTGAGAGGACTGGATAAGTGTCAACAAGATGGTGGACACACCCTCTGACCTATCAAGAGGCTAGGCTAGTAGCATACCTCCTACTCTTCAGGGGGAGTGACACAGTGCAGTGCACAGGAATATAGGGGATGTTAGGGTGGTAGGGAATCAGAATGCAGAGACAGACTCAGCCCACAATAAGTCTGTCTCAGTGTCTTTGACCTCTGGGGTGACCTCTGGGGTAAGCATCTAACAGTCCTGTCCTCCAGTCATGCTCTGCCTGACTAGACAAAGGGAAAAAGAGAGAGACTGCGAACAGAGAAAGGAGAGAGGGCAGAGGGCTAGCTAACTGGAGGGAGATAGGGGGAGATGGAGAGGGCACAAGGCTAATTAGTGGTAGACAGATAGAGAGCAGAGGCATAGTGCTAATTGCCTGACAAGGACCATTCTGGCATGATCAAGTATTCAGTGGGAGAGAGAGAGGGTGAGGAGGGGGGAGGAGAAGAAGGGAGGAAGGTAAAGTGAGAAGGGGGTGAAGCAGTGTGTTGTTTTTCTGAGAGGAGGGGGAGGATGGAGAAGTTGAAGGATGAGGCAGTGTAAGAGTTGTGTTTCAGTGAGGAGGGGGTAAAGTGAGGAGTGGGTGAGGAGAGGTGAGGCAGTGTAAGAGCTGTGTTTCAGTTAGGAAGGGGTAAAGTAAGGAGTGGGTGAAGAGGGGTGAGGCAGTGTAAGAGCTGTGTTTCAGTTAGGAGGGGGTAAAGTGAGGAGTGGGTGAAGAGGGGTGAGGCAGTGTAAGAGTTGTGTTTCAGTTAGGAGGGGGTGAGGTGAGGAGGGGTGAGGCAGTGTAAGAGCTGTGTTTCAGTTAGGAGTGGGTAAAGTGAGAAGTGGGTGAGGAGAGGTGAGGCAGTGTAAGAGCTGTGTTTCAGTTAGGAGGGGGTAAAGTGAGGAGTGGGTGAGGAGGGGTGAGGCAGTGTAAGAGTTGTGTTTCAGTTAAGAGGGGGTAAAGTGAGGAGTGGGTGAGGAGGGGTGAGGCAGTGTAAGAGTTGTGTTTCAGTTAGGAGTGGGTAAAGTGAGGAGTGGGTGAAGAGGGGTGGTGGGAAAAGTACCCAATTTTCATACTTCAGTAAAAGTAAAGATACCTTAATAGAAAATGACTCAAGTAAAAGTGAAAGTCACCCAGTAATATCTACTTTGAGTAAAAGTCTAAAAGCATTTGGTTTAAAATATACTTAAGTATCAAAAGTAAAAGTATAAATAATTTAGAATTCCTTATATTAAGCAAACCAGATAGCACCATTTTCTTTGTCTTTTTTTTATCTACAGTATGGGTTAGCCAGGGGCACACTCCAACATTCAGACATGATTTACAAACGAAGCCTGTGTGTTTAGTGAGTCCGCCAGATCAGAGGCAGTAGGGATGACCAGGGATGTTCTGTTGATAAGTGCGTAGATTGGACCCTTTTCCTGTCCTGCTCGGCATTCAAAATGTAACTAGTACTTTCATGTGTCAAGGTAAATGTAAAAAGTACTATATTTTCTTAAAGAAGGTATTGAAGCAAAAGTAAAAGTAGTCCAAAATATAAATAGTAAAGTAAATACCCCCAAAAATTACTTAAGTAGTACGTTAAAGTATTTTCACTGGTTAGGAGGGGTGAGGCAGGGTTACTGCAGAGTGTTGTGTTACTGTGACCTGGCCCTCTAAGCCCCCAGAAGGTGAGCAGAATTCCTAACGAGGGCCTCCCGGGTGGCGCAGTGGTCTAAGGCACTGCATCGCAGTGCTAGCTGTGCCACCAGAGACTCTGGGTTCGAGCCCAGGCGCTGTCGCAGCCGGCCGCGACCGGGAGGTCCATGGGGCGACGCACAATTGGCCTAGCGTCGTCCGGTTTAGGGAGGGTTTGGCCGGTAGGGATATCCTTGTCTCATCACGCACTAGCGACTCCTGTGGCGGGCCGGGCGCAGTGCATGCTGACCAGGTCGCTAGGTGCACGGTGTTTCCTCCGACACATTGGTGCAACTGGCTTCCGGGTTGGATGCGCGCTGTGTTAAGAAGCAGTGAGGCTTGGTTGGGTTGTGTTTCGGAGGACGCATGGCTCTCGACCTTCGTCTCTCCCGAGCCCGTACGGGAGTTGTAGCAACAGTAACTACTAACAATTGGATACCACAAAATTGGGGAGAAAAACGGGGTAAAAAAAGAAAAAAAGAAAGAAAGAATTCCTAATGAGCTCTGAACTGTAAACAAGACTTGAGATCCACACCCTGGGATTCTGTTGCTTCCTATCAGGAGTTATATTCTCTAATAGGAAGCGCCCACCCCCCTTGCTCACTACACACACATACCTCCCTCAACCTTTCCCCTCTGTGCCTGAGGGACAAATCTAGGCGCTCGGCTAGACCAACGAATAACAGCTCAAATTGGAGGAAATGGGATCTAAAATTACATTTCAGAGAGTCTCATTGACAGTGCATGCCTGAGACCTGATTAGATTCATATTAAGACTCAATAGCCTGTAGGGACATCAGAAATATTAGTCAAGCATCACGTAGCAATATAACATCTGCCCTTTTATCCGGTTATAGAGACAGAGAGGCAGAGAAAATGTAATGGGAATGTGGTTACAATATTAAGCACCTAATATGTATATACATCCTAATATGTCTGCAGTCAAAAAGATTCACTGTCGTGAAAAAATGGAAGAAGGCAGGTGGAATTAGCCTTTTTTCCCCAGCACACACTGACTCATTTTTTATGACAGAGCTGTAGAGAAGACAGGGCCCTGCCCAGGCCACAATATGTTACACTGACGCCACCTACTGGTCACAGTAGATAAGGCAGATTCCCCATTGATACAATAATAGTGACAGTGTGTGTGTGTGTGTGTGTGTGTGTGTGTGTGTGTGTGTGTGTGTGTGTGTGTGTGTGTGTGTGTGTGTGTGTGTAATCTCTGAGTGTCCACACTGTTTAATCCCAGCTACCTCTTTCATAAACCAACCATTTTGTGTCTGTCTGTTTCCTATCAGGCAGTGCCAACTAAACCCACAGAGGCCAACTAGCCCCCTCGTCTGCACTCCAGCCACTGAACCACTCACTCTCAACTACATGATGACACTCCAGCAAGTCAACCCAACCAGAACATCCTCACCTTATTAGGGGGCAGAAGGTATTTAACACTAACTCGTCAGCACCATATGGTGGTCAAACAGACACATTGCAGTTAACTGGACTTATTTGCCCACTTTCGACAAGCCAGACTTCAGCCCTATTCCGATTCCACCCCCTTCTCCCTGAAGTGTGCACTCATTCACCCCAGTGATGGGCAGTACTTTTGTTATGCGTATTTGAAATATGCATTTCAATTACTTCTGAGTATTTAGTCATGTGTATTACACTGGGCTGAACTACACTCCAATGTATTTTGTAACAAGACATCTTCCAGAGCTGTAATTTCTATTTTCAAACTACAAAATACTTTTCAATACCATTTTATAATTGTGGTTCACATTTTGTGCCCCCCTTTCACCCTGCATTGGTATCAGAAGTCTGATGGCACGATGGTGGGATAAGAGTGTCTGCTAAATGAACTAAATATACACTGAACATAAATTCATATTACTGAGTTACAGTTCATAATAAGGAAATCTGTCACTTGAAATACATTTATTAGGCCCTAATTTATGGATTTCACATGACTGGGAATACAGATACATTTTTTAAAAAGGCAGGGGCGAGGGTCAGAAAACCAGTCAGTATCTGGTGTGACCACCATTTGCCTCATATAGTGCGACACATCTCTTTCGCATAGAGTTGATCATGCTGTTGATTGTGGCCTGTGGAATGTTGTCCCACTCCTCTTCAATGGCTGTGTGAAGTTGCTGGATATTGGCGGGAACTGGAACACGCTGTCATTTAAGTCGATCCAGAGCATACCAAACATGCTCAATGGGTGACATGTCTGGTGAGTTTGCAGGCCATGGAAGAACTGAGGCCTTTTCAACTTCCAGGAATTGTGTACATATCCTTGCAACATGGGGCAGTGTATTATCATGCTGAAACATGAGGTGATGGCGGGGGATGAATGGCACGACAATGGGCCTCAGGATCTCAGGATCTCTGGATGGATTATCTTGGCAAAGGAGAAATGCAAAAAGAGGGATGTAAACAATTGTGTGCACAAAATTTGAGAGAAATAAGCTTTTTGTGCATATGGAACATTTCTGGGATCTTTTTTGGGGGAGGGATTTTCGTGTTTATATTTTTGTTCAGTGTAAATGTATTGTATATGTAAAACTTTACATTTGCAAAGCATTTGGAGTATTATTCTAATGAGTTCCGGGCCAAAACAAGGCCAATAATAATACACAGTGTGCTTTTGCAGGTCATTTTAGTTCATTTTCACATATACGTTTACATTTTGGCAATTTAGCAGACGCTCTTATACAGAGTGACTTACAGTCAGTGCATTCAACTAAGGGAAATAAACAAGTCATAGCATGTAAAACATTTCTGTAGTCATTACTGAGAAGGTTGTTGCTGTTCAGACTGGCTACTTACAAATATATTTCTGCATTTTAAAATACAAAACACGTATATAACTAAATACATTTAAAAATACAAGTATTTTGTGGTTCCATTTGATATGTTGATCTTTATGGTATTTTGTCATTGTATTTTGTCATTTTTGCCCATTCCCGATTCACCCCAGGCATAAGCCTAAATACCCAATTGCTCTCCCGGAAGAGGGTTGGCCAATGTGCAGTCGCAAAGTCTGCCATATGTCTTACAACAATCTGATACTTTTAAATCCCTGAGGGGGAGTGAGTGAGTACAGGTTTCCGGGCGAAAGGGGAGAATGTGAATTGGGCTACAAGTCTGGACTGTTGAGATGTAAACTAGGTAGACAGGCTGTGCAGTTGAAGGACATGTTTGTCACGCTAGTCTATACAAAAGGATACGTTTGACAAATAACATTGCCGCTGCAGATGAGAGTCTGCATTTTATACTGTTCAAAGCATCCTTAACATCTGATCCAAGACACCTGTGTGTCCTTTGTGCCAGTGGGTGTTTATATCACAGTAATATCACATTATAAGCAGTACCCAGTATGCTGTTTATACCTCAGTAATAGCAGGCTATAGGTCCCAGAGAGAGACATTGGAACACACTGAGTGAGTTAACATAACTCATGGAGCAGAGGATTGTGGGAAACATAGTTACCTAGGAAACTGAGAGATCCTACACATGCCACTGTCCCAAAATACTGTCTGGGACCAAACTGCAGTAGCCTAGGTTATTCTATCTTTCTAGGTCAGGATTTGTATAGTGGTATATTAGGCTACAGACAGATTTACAGTAGGGTATATTAATTAGGGCATTATGCAGGGCCTACAGACATACAGGCTTAGGGCTTGACCACATTGCTCAATTATGTTTATCAAAAGTATTCAAATGATCAATTCATAATAAGGCCTATGGGCTAGCAGGCCATTATAAATCGATGACAGATGTTTGTTCGACATTTCAGATGGCCACATGACCGTTAAACGAGTGGGATGTTACGTCACTACTCACTACTGTATAGTTTAGTAGCGTCATATGTGGACCTTACGTTTTTCTGTGCTATCACGCCCCCTCCGACGCGCTCAATTATTCTCTTCTGGTTGCCCACAGAGAGGAAGAGGCGAAGCGAGAGGGTTTACTCCGCCCAAAATCAGTCCATGAAAGTAAGTGAGAAATGTTTGAATAGCTGTCAATGAGTGTGAAATTTGGTCAACAGAAAATTGAATTGGTAATTTGCTACATGAGGCTTATTTGGTCTAATATACGTTTTTCTAATGGTTAGGTTGTTGTTACAAATGCACTGATATAAGTGGACACGTGGCATTTCGGCAACTTTTAAAATAAAAAACACTTTATCACAGAGGTTCAAAACCCAGACGCGGAATGCGTGCGAAACAGATCAAGAAGACCAGGCTGGGGTTTGAGAAGTCAATGACAGAAGTGAAAATGTTTCTTTAGTTGTTCATTTTCTAAAGAAATCTAAAGGTGCAACCTAGAATCAAGCCAATGTCTTAAGTAACTGAACATGTTATTACTCCAACCTTGTGAAAGTGGCAAACTGACACATTTGAATTTTCATCAAAAACTCTATATCGAAGGAGTGCCTTTGATTTGCACATGCCCAGTTCAGCGCGAAACGATCAATTGACCAGATTACATATTTCTGAGTTTAGCTAGCCAACGTCTCCACGACATTACCTGCAAGCATGATCTGAAATTTCTATTGGAGATCAGTTTCTTCCGATCTTCATACTTGCAGGCTTACTGTCTTTTACTTTTGTCTAAACCCCCTCTCGTTGGCTAGAATGGTCCCACCTGATCTTGCCTCCTCCCACCTGCCTTCCATCTTTGAGGACATGTATTTCCATTGTTAAAGCGGTCACTCGACTATCTTATCAATATAATAGAAAATCTTTGCTGTGGATCAGGCGCTGTCAGGTGCAAAGCTGCTAATGACACTGCCGCAGCTCCGTTAAAAGTACAGAATGTGCCACGAACGAAGAACAAGAGCTGCTTTCTGATTCTCTCCGAGGAGAGAGAGATCAACCATGGCCAGCTGGCGGAGAGAGAGCCCGCGGATCCGGGCAGGACAGGGTGGTAGCAGCCTGAGAGCAGCGAGGAAGCCCCGGCAGAAAGATCCATCCAGCGAGGTAGGGGACGCGGGCGAATCAATGACAGAGCTGCCACAATTGTTACGGCTTTATTTCTATGGAATGCACGGTGTCACTTTGGATATCCTCCTGTCGTCCGCACAGGGGCTTTTGGCTGACAGCGACCCCAAACTGTTCGGCTTTTCCTCCCCGTACCTCTGCATCATGCACTCGCTGACCCATTTCTTGCTGGAAAAAATATATTCGCAAAAGAAGTGCTTTCAAGGACGCCCAGTAGTTTTTCACCTTGTTTTCTATCCCTCTGTGTACATCGGGTTGCAGATCCTGATTGGGAATATTAACACGCTGACCGAGCACGTTAGAATAGTCTCTGCCACTCATCTCGTAGTTCACTACCTACTGGCCCTGTACTTCACCCAAGTTTTCCACAAGGGGCTTGCGCGGCTGCGCTACCACTGCCCCGGGAAACGGACCATGTCTACCCCGGCAGAGCGCACCCTGGAGTCGCTGCCTAATAACGGTCTACCCGATTTTGTGCGATTCCTCTTCTTTGGAATGCATGGCTTTCTGGACGAGATAATTTTTACCTCGATATTCAACCTTGTGGAGAATTTGGACCGGACCATGAGCGGCCACACGTCCCTGTGGTCCTTCCTGATGTACGGGAGCTGCAGCTTCGTGGTAGAGAAACTCTACCTTCATTTACGCTTCAGACGGGGTTGGAGCACCTGGAGGCGGCTCCCCATCTATATCTGCTTCATCTACACCTGGGAGTTCTGTTGGGGGCTGGCGCTGCGGCAGTACGGCGCATGCTCATGGGATTATTCCCACTATCCATTCAACTTCATGGGCCTGATCACGCTCCTCTACCTGCCCGGATGGGTCTGCATCAGTCTCTACCAGGATATTCTGTCCAACGTTCTGCTGCGCGTGGTGGTGTGTGCCAAAGACGAGGAGTGAGGGCACTTAGGGCAGGGCGCTGGCATCAACGTCTGTCCTGTGTCCAGGAAAGACAACTGTATTATAGGCCTAGGCCACAATTGATTTAGGGACTATTGATACTAATACAAATAAAGAAGATGACATTTAAGCTGATCAATTGTGTACCCGCACTTTGTAAAAAAGAATGTGTATTTCCCCATTGGAAATGTGGTATTGATGTAGCTGTTTAGACAGCCTCTTTTTATCAGTGATTCTAACGAATAGCCTATCAATTTGTTACAGGTAGCCTAAACACACAGGCATGCCTTGCCTGCCATGTGATGACACATAGACATGCCTTCTGCTGTGTTGACAACTACTATTTCTTACTTTGATGCAGATGAAACAATAATATTTTACATTTTACACTTCATTTGCTTGCTCATGATTTAAGAGCTGTGAATTATTTCAACTATATTGACGAAATCAGCCATATGTATGGCAGGCACCATTTGACTTGTTTGGTCTCTTCAATCCCAGAGCATGCTTTGAGCTAATTTCTGCATGGCTGCATATGGACATTCATGATCACTTAATTGCGTAACTCTTATTTTCTTTAAAAAATGCATGACATTTGGAAATAAAATGGGTTCTAAAAAAGTTCAAAATGTATGTAGCAGGAGATAGAACGAACGGGTCGTGGACCGAATTAATTTCACTGTGAATAGTTTTCTGAACCAAACCTTAACCTTACTGTGTTGGAGTGCCTTTCTGAGCAAACCTACAGACAGCTGGACTAAAGACAAACTGAACTACACTGTGGGCCAGTTTCCCCCTAGTCATGGCTGACCTAAAAAAGGAAGCTCAATGCGGAATTGAAAGTGCTTTTTAGTCTACAACTATAGGCTTAATCTGGGTCATGTAAACAGACAATGTGTGCCAGTCAGACAGACCCTGAGGATCAGATTTAACCTTCTCCCTTCTTTACATAGGGACATCTCCCAAACATGAACTACACTGTGGGCCAGTTTCCCCCTAATCCTGGCTGAACTAAAAAAACAAAGCTCAACGGGGAATCTCCAGCCCCAGGCTTGTTTACCTAACGTTTAGAAAGCAGCGGCGAACGCGTCAGCGTTTTATGGTTTACACTCGACAGGTTGATCTGGATCGGGCAATATCAGGAGTCAGCAGACCTGGGTTCAAATACTACTTGAAATCTTTCAAGCACTTTCACTGTTTGTTTTCACCCGCCTGGAGTGCCAGATGGATGGGTTTTGGGGTTTGAATGTTTGTGACTATTGAATTGGTTCCACACCAGGAAAGCTCAAGCAAGCCTAGCAAAAAAAGGTATTTGAAATTATTTCAAAATAGTATTTGAATCCAGGTCTGGGAGCCAGGTGTGGAGCATGTATAGTATAAGTACTTGGGATCAACCTCCATCTATCCTTTGTCCTTTGGCATTGATCTTTCTGCCTGTTTTATTTCCTTGTTTGCACTTGTACCACACGGTAAAGTCTCATGTTCTCTCTGAGGGACCAAACACATACAGTATGTGTGAATACCTGGCACTGTGACTTCACTAGCATTCTGTTCCAACATTATACTCTTTCCGTTTTATACTCTCTCCGTTTGGAAACGTATAGTTTTAGCTCTACTGATTTTATGATTCTCTAGCATGTTTTTAATGCATTTTACTGGCTGCTGTCGTCAGTCCTGGGGATTCCGTGAAACTAAGGTTGGAGGTAACTGAAAGCTGGTACTGATGAGTAATACTAGTGCAGGGAAAAATATCTTATAACATGATGTTATTGAAATATTTCAACTTTTACACATGTTGATTTTTGTCAGATGATTATGAATATGTCATGCCGTGAGAGTTTCCCTTGCCTCCGCAAACAAACAATACCATCCACTCTTCTGGAGACTGACACTGGACTGATTGAAATAACAAGATTATTTTCCTTGTGGTTTGTCATTTCAAAATGGTGGGCTTTTGTTGTGGACAATGCAAAATAAGGATACACATGGGCCAACAGTTACTGCCTCAGTGATGATGAATAGGACCAGGATTTTCTTTCCTGGTTACAGTGCCTTGCAAAAGTATTCACCCCCTTGGCATTTTTCCTATTTTGTTGCATTACAACCTGTTATTTAAATTTTTATTTGGATTCCATGTAATGGACATACACAAAATAGTCCAAATTGGTGAAGTGAAATGAAAAAAATTACTTGTTTCAAAAAAACAGAAAGGTGGTGTGTGCATATGTATTCACCCCCTTTGCTATGAAGCCCCTAAATAAGATCTGGTGCAACCAATTACCTTCAGAAGTCACATAATTAGTTAAATAAAGTCCACCTGTGTGCAATCTGTCACATGATCTGTTACATGATCTGTTATATGATTTCAGTATATATACACCTGTTCTGAAAGGCCCCAGAGTCTGAAACACCACCAAGCAAGCGGCACCATGAAGACCAAGGAGCTGTCCAAACAGGTCAGGGAAAATGTGGAGAAGTACAGATCAGTGTTGGGTTTTAAATAAATATCTGAAACTTTGAACATCCCAGGGAGCACTATTAAATATATTATTAATAAAATGGAAAGAATATGGCACCACAACAAACCTGCCAAGAGAGGGCTGCCCACCAAAGCTCACAGATCAGACAAGAAGGGCATTAATCAGAGAGGCAACAAAGAGATCAAAGATAACCCTGAAGGAGCAGCAAAGCTCCACAGTGGAGATTGAAGTATCTGTCCATAGGATCACTTTAAGCCGTACACTTCACAGAGCTGGGCTTTACGGAAGAGTGGCCAGAAAAAAAGCCATTGCTTGAAGACAAAAATAAGCAAATAAGCAAACACAAGCCCAACACCTCTCATCACCCCGAGAACACTATCCCCACAGTGAAGCATGGTGGTGGCAGCATTATGCTGTGGGGGTGTTTTTCATCGGCAGGGACTGGGAAACTGGTCAGAATTGAAGGAATGATGGATGGCGCTAAATACAGGGAAATTCTTGAGGGGAACCTGTTTCAGTCTTCCAGAGATTTGAGACTGGGACAGAGGTTCACCTTCCAGCAGGACAACGACCCTAAGCATAATGCTAAAGCAATACTCAAGTGGTTTAAGGGGAAACGACCCTAAGCATAATGCTAAAGCAACACTCAAATTGTTTTAAGGGGAAACATTTAAATGTATTGGAATGGCCTAGTCAAAGCCCAGACCTCAATCCAATTGAGAAATGTGTGGTATGACTTAAAGATTGCTGTACACCAGCGGAACCCATCCAACTTGAAGGAGCTGGAGCAGTTTTGCCTTGAAGAACGGGCAGAAATCCCAGTGGCTAAATGTGCCACGCTTATAGAGACATACCCCAAGAGACTTGCAGCTGTAATTGCTGCAAATGGTGCCTCTACCAAATATTGACTCTGTGGGGGTGAATAGTTATGCACGCTCAAGTTTTCAGTTTTTTTGTCTTATTTCTTGTCTGTTTCACAATAAAAAATATTTTGCATCTTCAAAGTAGTAGGCATGTTGTATAAATCAAATGATACAACCTCTCCAAAAATCGATTCCAGGTTGTAAGGCAACAGAAAAGGAAAAATGCCTAGGGGGTGAATACTTTCACAAGCCACTGTATGTGGTTGGGGAGAACCTTCTGTCCCTGGTAAAGTTGTGATCTTAATCATCATTTTTCTTTTAAAAATTGATGTTTGGAAATCATTGACCAACTGTATTTAATAATACAGAACAATCATGTACTATATAGCTCACAATGAGTAAGTAAAATCATGTTTATTTTAGGTTATAAATGAGGAAAGACTCAAATATTCTTGCTACAGTATGTCCATGGTGGAATTTAATTGAATCAATCACTGTATGGATATTGTGTAGCCTGCATACTGTACATTACTTATAACTACATTAAATCTCCATGTTGAACCACTAAGGTTGTCCCAGTTCATGTTGTCTTGATTGACATCGTGCTCTCACTAAATTGCTTGTATTTACAGGTTGTCTGTGCTTCTCTCAGATCAGCTTCCTAGGAAAGTTGAACAATGTCGTAAACCAACTGAAAATATCTGACCTTTACAGGAAACTGCACCTCAAATACATAAAGTCAACACTGCTCTGCGATTGGATCAAGAGATACTAAATGACTCTTATCTGTGCCTGGTGTCAGATTGATTCGGTATGAGAGGCAGAGATGATTCTGCACTGTTTGTTTGTGTGTGTGTGTGTGTGTTTAGGCTAGGTTACCCGTGGAAAGTTGTCAAGGAGACCATTCAGCGAGGTTGGAGGGGGTTAGAGGGGTAAGAAGAGCTGGATTGTTACTGTAGGGACCTGTTATTTATGTTCCCATATATCTGATACCCAGGGACACAGCACCACCAGCCAATCTGATTGGCCATAAACATCTAGGGACAACACTGGCTTATCTAATTGGCCAGATGACTCCCATCATTCACTTCTCCTTCTGGACTCATTATCTCCCCACTGACTTCCTCTATTTGTTACAACAGTAGAACACTGATACTAACACAGCATTTAGTGTTGATGTTAACTGCTTCACTCCTGGCTCTCTGAGGTATCACTTCTCTATTTCCAGTTATAACACCCGCACACGCTCAAACTCTTAATAGGGTTGTGGGCCTAACTTCAGAAGTCTGGCTAAAATTCAAGGTAATTCTCTACAGAGTAAAGCAGGCTAGCGCTTAAATGCCAAATGTCTACAGTAATCTACTTGAATGCTTAATAAGGCTTTGGGCTCTACCGTGGTCCTCCCCCCCTTCCCCTCGAGTTTCAAGAAGGGGTGAAGACGGTCTCCGAAAGCAAGACAGGAGTCATCCACACACACAAGGTTTATTATTGTTAGGGCAGGGTAAGGAAAACTTCATATTACACTTTTGCCCATTTACTTTCATTACAGTCATTCACAATGAGTGGAGAATAAACTATTAGCACTTCTGGTCAATGTCAATTAATAAAATATTTATAATAACAGGTCTAATAGGTGCCTGTCTTCACAACATCAACACCGTGAGGATCAGTAGTGCAATAGACAACCATATACACTCCAATGATATACAAATAACTACAGGAAAACTTGTCACAGGTAAACCATCTCTACTTGCAATCAACTCTTCTTTGTTCCTGTCACAGCATGTCAATGTCTTTAGGCTATTTCCTGCTGAATGGAATCAGTAGACGTATGGAGCTTCATCATTACTGCCGTGTGAACCTTATTAAGGCACAGAGAAAACAGTGACCTGAAACACCCAGGCTGTACAGTACTGCATGGCATACACTGTAGTTTGTCCTTATGTGCCATCAACATATCACCCGAAACCATCATCTGCATGAGCCGTTCAAGTACTTACCTGATTATTATTACAGTATTATTATGAAGGTCAAACCAGAGACTTGTGCCACCTTGTGTATGTCACACAGGACAGTCCAGTTGATCCATCCATCAGTGTTTGTGTTTTTTGTTTTTCAAGTTCTCTTTTAATGGTCGATTGTTCCATATCAGCGATCACTTTATTCAGTGTCTTAGTTTTGTCAGACAGACCCTGATGCTTCAGTCTAAACGCCAGTGCTTTAGACAGGTGTATGGGCAGCTTGGGGGAACATGTCCGTCCTGCATAGCATTGACAGGTGAACCTCCTGGAGAAGAGAGTCAGGTCAGCCAGACTGGGAGTCCCAGGGACCATGTACGTGCCCCTGGCCCGCAGGATACGGACGTTCCCTGAGGACAGGTGGAGGTAGTGGTCCGACTCGTAGTGCTTCCGTACGCAGCGCCCGTTCCCCTGGCACAGGAAGTTGCCGGTCGGCGGCCGTCTCGTTGTTGACGTAGGGGTTGAGCGTGGTGGTGAGGTACAAGGAAAGAGCTTCACAAGACGCCCGTGGAGAGGGAGAGGGAGAGAGAGAGAGAGAAAGTAGGAGGAAATGATAACACTTCATGTTTGTGTGTAGGGCTGAGATACGCCTGGTGAGCCTCACAGGATGCCTGGGGGAAGGGAGGGTGGAGGGAGGGAACAATACATCAAAGAAAGTTTGAGTGGATTCATATGTGCTGGAGTAGTATTCTATTTATGGTAATATTCTATTTATGGTAATATTCTATTCATGGTGAGAATACTTTTTTTTCTGCTTTTGAATAGTTTTGTTTCTTAAAACAATAATATGTGTCTCAAATGGCACCCTAAAAATGTCAGTGGTATTTTGCGTTCAGTGTGATTGGGGAGTATCACCTTGAGTGTGTATGTGTGTCAGAAGCCTTGTTTATACCTGGCTCTAGCATGCGGCCTTTGTTCTGATCTTGTCTACATTCTGATTTTGCCCACATTTTCAGAACTATGTGAGGCTTTGGTATTAACATGTATTAACATGTGACTCATATCCGTCCATTGTGTCCGCACTGTGAACAGATTTCCTGGTCCCTCCTGGTTTCCTGGTCCCTCCCTGTATGCATATTTATTTATTTTATTTTATTGATGCCATAAGTTAATGGTGCCACCTGTCAATGATTTTAGAAGGTAGGGTAAGGATGATTTAAACGGCTTCACTGTCCAGATCCATGTGCACTTGTAAGGAGGAGGTGAGAGCATTCGGAGTGTGGTGTCAGGAAAACAACCTCTCACACAACGTCAACAAAACACAAGAGATGATCGTGGACTTCAGGAAACAGCAGAGGGAGCACTCCCCCCTATCCACATCGATGGAACAGCAGTGGAGAAGCTGGACAGTTTTGAGTTCCTCGGCATACACATCACAGACAAACTGAAATGGTCCACCCACACAGACAGTGTGGTAAAGAAGGTGCAACTGCGCCTCTTCAACCTCAGGAGGATGAAGAAATTTGGCTTGTCCCCTAAAACCCTCACAAACTTTTAGAGATGCACAATTGAGAGCATCTTGTCAGGCTGTATCACTGCCTGGTACGGCAACTGAACCGTCCACAACCGCAAGGCTCTCCAGAGGGTGGTGCGGTCTGCACAACGCATCACAGGGGCAAACTACCTGCCCTCCAGGACACCTACAGCACCCGATGTCACCGGAAGGCCAATAAGATCATCAAGGACAACAACCACACGAGCCACTGCGTGTTCACCCCGCTACAATCAAGAAGGCGAGGTCAGTACATCAAAGCTGGGATCGAGAGACTGAAAAACAGCTTCTATCTCAAGGCCATCAGACTGTTAAACAGCCATCACTAACACAGAGGCTGCTGCCTACATACAGACTCAAAATCATTGGCCACTGTAATAAATGGATCACTAATCACATTAATAATGCCACTTTAAAAATGTTTACATATCTTGCATTACTCCTCATATGTATATACTGTATTCTATACCATCTATTGCATTTTGTCTATGCCGCTCGGTCATCACTCATCCATATGTACATATTCTCATTCCATCCCTTTACTTAGATTTGGGTGTATTAGGTAGTTGTTGTGGAATTGTTAGATATTACTGCACTGTTGGAACTAGAAGCCCAAGCATTTTGCTACACTCGCATTAACATCTGCTAACCATGTGTATGTGAATGGCTCCTGAGGCCTCCACAGCAGCACTCTCCCCGATGGTCCCAGATCGCCCTGGAGACCATCACACAGTTAACGCAGAGAAGGGTTATTATTATAGTGGTAGGGAGTGTGACAAAGGTAACTGAACCTCAGGACAACATTTCTCTAATCTCGGATCCCCACCATCACCCTGCTTCGTGTGTCTAGCGGGTAGGGGCTAGCTAGAGACTCATTTAGGATTGGTCAAAGGCCTTTGTAAGAAGCATATTTCTCACCTGGCTGAGGAAGCGTCTGTTCTGGTCGATGAAGACAGGTCGTGTTTCCACGTAGGGTGCGGTGAGGGGCATGGCGGGCAGGGCAGACACCCTCAGTGCCTCCTGGACTCAGTTCCTTACCATCAGGGTTGCGCTATGCCTGTCCCCTAGAGACACCTAAAAGAAGCACAACAACCCCATGGGAGTTAGTCTCTCTCACCTTACCTACAAACTAGGAAGCACTAGACTTTTAGTATAGCCTGCCAGGCTACACAGGAGATGGCAAAACCAAAACACATCTGGCTACCAGACTAGGGGTAGATGTTAGATTATGAATTAGTCATATCCTGCCCCACCCCACCCCCCAAAAAAACATCCTTTACCTGCAGGTATATAGATGGGTATAGTGCAGAACTAGCCTCCCACAGCCAGAGCAGCTCATCATTCTGCCCCATCACCTCCTTGGTACATCTCCCTGTGTATCCTGGCTCCATCCATCCATGGTTATAACAGTTGGGGAACAGGTAGAATCCACACTGGTAGTTGGGCCTGAGCCGGCTACCCAAGGACAGAGTCTCTGCCATGTAACTGCGGGTTTCTGCCTGGAACTGCTTCTTGGCTGTAGCCATGGCCCGCCATGCTGTGAGGGAGCGGTCCCTCTGGCGGGCATGGGTCACTAAAAGGGTTCTGTAGATCCACTTGGAGCCCCAGTTCCTGGCCCACAGGGGGCGCCAGTCCTCCCAATCGATCACAGCCAGGACACCGGCTGTCCTGGAGGGAGGTGGAGCAGTAAAGTTATACCCTTATTATGCACTGATCTAAGGTCAGTTATGTGTCCCCAAGTCTCCCTTAATGGTTAAGGTTAATGTTTGAACATGGTGGACTAAACATTGATTTGCAGTAGAGTAGCAGTTGTAGTTGCCCCATAGAGTTGACCTGATGGTTAATCATTAAGGTTAGGATTTTGGTGCTGATTTTAGATCAGTACTTGGAGGGGATATAGTAGTCAATGTCAGCGCGGGCTTTGGCCAAGCTGGCCCTAAGGTTTCCTCTCTGGGGGATGCCTCCGTAGAACTGCTGCCTGGAAGGCAGGTCCACGTGGGGGTAGAGGCCCAGTCGGTCAGTATAGAACAGAGACAGGAACTGACCTGGCACTTAAAAGCAGGGAGGAAGGAAACATAGTAACGTTCTCGCAATAAATCCCTGTTAGAACATTGAAGTATATGATTATTTTAGGGTCATTCATTTTCTAACATGTTACCATTTATCCAAGAGGAATATAGGTATTGTTTCTTACCTTGGCAGGTGTGGCCACACCTCTGTAGGGGGAGGTGTACAGGGAGATATTGTACCTGTTACACACTAGGTCTGGGATGTTCTGGGTCACTATGAAGGGCTCACAGTCAAACAGAGGGGAGCAGTGTGGTGGAGAGGATGGGGAGAGGTTTGGGGTGGACGAGGAGTGGAGGTTTTGGGTAAGGGAGGGTTGGTAGTTTTGGGGAGATGAGGGAGGGCGGTTTTGGGGAGACGAGGGTTGGAGTGTTTTGGAAGGGGACTGGTTGTGTCGTGGAGAAGGGAAGGGGATGTTTTGGGGAGACGAGCGCGGTAGGTTTTGGGTAGGGGAGGCGAGGTATTGGGGACAGGAGGAGGGAAGGTTTTGGGGAATGGAGGGGCAGTTGTGGAGAGGGGAAGGGTGGAGGTGATGTAAGAGAGAGGAGCAGGCGAGGAATGAGAGACAGGAGGGACAATGGTTTTGGGGAGACGCGGACGGGAAATTTGGGTGAAGGGACTGGTCATATAGAGAGGAGGAGGAAGGGAAGTTTTGGGGAGATGAGGGCGGGAGGGGTTTTGGGGGAGGCGTGTGGCATGGGGAAGTTGAAGGCGCAAAGTTTTGTATATGGTACAGTAGCATGGGAGGTTTTTGGAAGAGGAGGAACAGTGGTTTTGGAGAGGAGTGGGATGTTGATGTAGGGGAGAGGAGTGGAAAGGACTGAGAGAGAGGAAGGGTTAAGGTGGTAAAGGAAATTTGATTTTGGGGCTGGGAGAATGTGGATGTTTTGGGGAAGAGGGTGGGAGAGGAAGTGTGGCTTAGAGGAGAGGTGTTGATAAGTGTAAGAGAAGGGCTGGAGGTTGTTGGAGGTAGGAGGGTAGTGGAGCTGATGACACCCAGGAGAGAGAGGGTGAGGGCGGACAGCAACAGTACAATGCCCCTGCTTTTCTGGATGTACCAACCCATCCTTTCTCCTGGGGAGGAAAAACATTCAGCAAAGAGACAGACAACAAACTGTCAGTATGAAGTGTACTGCGTATAGAACATACAGTTTAAGTCGGAAGTTTACATACAACTTAGCCAAAGTTTTTCACAATTCCTGACATTCAATCCTAGTAAAAATTCCCCGTCTTAGGTCAGTTAGGATCACCACTTTATTTTCAGAATATGAAATGTCAGAATAATAGTAGAGAGAATGATTTATTTCAGCTTTTATTTATTTCATCACATTTTCAGTGGGTCAGAGGTTTACATACACTCAATAAGTATTTGGTAGCATTGCCTTTAAATTGTTTAACTTGGGTCAAACATTTCAGGTAGCCTTCCACAACTTTCCCACAATAAGTTGGGTGAATTTTGGCCCATTTCTCCTGACAGAGCTGGTGTAACTGAGTCAGGTTTGTAGGCCTCCTTGCTCACATACGCTTTTTCAGGTCAGCCCACTAATGTTCTATAGGATTCAGGTCAGGGCTTTGTGATGGCCGCTCCAATACCTTGACTTTGTTGTCCTTAAGCCATTTTGCCACAACTTTGGAAGTATTCTTTGGGGTCATTGTTCATTTGGAAGACCCGTTTGCGACCAAGCTTTAACTTCCTGACTGATGTCTTGAGATGTTGCTTCAATATATCCACGTAATTCTCTTTCCTCATGATGCCATCTATTTTGTGAAGTGCACCAGTCCCTCCTGCAGCAAAACACCCCCACAGCATGATGCTGCCACCCCCGTGCTTCATGGTTGGGATGGTGTTCTTCAGCTTGCAATCCTCCCCCTTTTTCCTCCAAACATAACAATGGTCATTATGGCCAAACAGTTCTATTTTTGTTTCAGCAGACCAGAGGACATTTCTCCAAAAAGTATGATCTTTGTCCCCATGTGCAGTTACAAACCATACAGTGCCTTGCGAAAGTATTCGGCCCCCTTGAACTTTGCGACCTTTTGCCACATTTCAGGCTTCAAACATAAAGATATAAAACTGTATTTTTTGTGAAGAATCAACAACAAGTGGGACACAATCATGAAGTGGAACGACATTTATTGGATATTTCAAACTTTTTTAACAAATCAAAAACTGAAAAATTGGGCGTGCAAAATTATTCAGCCCCCTTAAGTTAATACTTTGTAGCGCCACCTTTTGCTGCGATTACAGCTGTAAGTCGCTTGGGGTATGTCTCTATCAGTTTTGCACATCGAGAGACTGACATTTTTTTCCATTCCTCCTTGCAAAACAGCTCGAGCTCAGTGAGGTTGGATGGAGAGCATTTGTGAACAGCAGTTTTCAGTTCTTTCCACAGATTCTCGATTGGATTCAGGTCTGGACTTTGACTTGGCCATTCTAACACCTGGATATGTTTATTTTTTAACCATTCCATTGTAGATTTTGCTTTATGTTTTGGATCATTGTCTTGTTGGAAGACAAATCTCCGTCCCAGTCTCAGGTCTTTTGCAGACTCCATCAGGTTTTCTTCCAGAATGGTCCTGTATTTGGCTCCATCCATCTTCCCATCAATTTTAACCATCTTCCCTGTCCCTGCTGAAGAAAATCAGGCCCAAACCATGATGCTGCCACCACCATGTTTGACAGTGGGCATGGTGTGTTCAGGGTGATGAGCTGTGTTGCTTTTACGCCAAACATAACGTTTTGCATTGTTGCCAAAAAGTTCAATTTTGGTTTCATCTGACCAGAGCACCTTCTTCCACATGTTTGGTGTGTCTCCCAGGTGGCTTGTGGCAAACTTTAAACGACACTTTTTATGGATATCTTTAAGAAATGGCTTTCTTCTTGCCACTCTTCCATAAAGGTCAGATTTGTGCAATATACAACTGATTGTTGTCCTATGGACAGAGTCTCCCACCTCAGCTGTAGATCTCTGCAGTTCATCCAGAGTGATCATGGGCCTCTTGGCTGCATCTCTGATCAGTCTTCTCCTTGTATGAGCTGAAAGTTTAGAGGGACGGCCAGGTCTTGGTAGATTTGCAGTGGTCTGATACTCATCCCATTTCAATATTATCGCTTGCACAGTGCTCCTTGGGATGTTTAAAGCTTGGGAAATCTTTTTGTTTCCAAATCCGGCTTTAAACTTCTTCACAACAGTATCTCGGACCTGCCTGGTGTGTTCCTTGTTCTTCATGATGCTCTCTGCGCTTTTAACGGACCTCTGAGACTATCACAGTGCAGGTGCATTTATACGGAGACTTGATTACACACAGGTGGATTGTATTTATCATCATTAGTCATTTAGGTCAACATTGGATCATTCAGAGATCCTCACTGAACTTCTGGAGAGAGTTTGCTGCACTGAAAGTAAAGGGGCTGAATAATTTTGCACGCCCAATTTTTCAGTTTTTGATTTGTTAAAAAAGTTTGAAATATCCAATAAATGTCATTCCACTTCATGATTGTGTCCCACTTGTTGTTGATTCTTCACAAAAAAATACAGTTTTATATCTTTATGTTTGAAGCCTGAAATGTGGCAAAAGGTCGCAAAGTTCAAGGGGGCCGAATACTTTCGCAAGGCACTGTATTTCCTACACAGACCAACCAGAGAGAGGAGAAAGCTGGGCCGAGCTGTGCATAAGGAAGCACCCACCACTGCATGTTTGTCTATCGAGAATAACTTGTTATGGTCTGCACCAGCCAAGTTGGTCTTGGAGCAAGAGAGGATGAGACACCTGGGTGTGAGGTTGTGGAGCGTGTACTGTTTTTTCCTCTGTAATGTAGCAAGCAGACTGGGACCGGGGGCAGGCTCTTGGCCCGGAGTAAGTACGGATCAGTTAAAGGATGGGCTGGGGCAGCATATGGGGCTAGGGCTAGGTTAGGCTGGGGTATGGGGGTTCGGCAGGGGATGGGGATTGTGATCGATGAAGAGATTGGTAAGGGGAATCTGATTTGATTGCCTTTACACTGCGCTGAATCAAAGCCACCGTAACATAGAGGTGTCACATGTCACAGTCAACCACACAGGGGTTCCGGTTATGAAACTGGGCTGGTTATCCAAGCAGTGTAGCTGTGTAGGACTCTAAATCAATGAGACTTCCTGAACCTGACAGTCTGAGGAAGAGCTTAAAACAATTGTAATATTCTATTATCTGGTTCAGAGCACATTGTTTCGGTCATCTCCAGTATGCAGCTCGATGGGAACACTGGTTGTCTGTGCAGCGCTCCGCTCTGGCCAGACTAGTTGTCTATGCAGACCATCTCTCACCTCCGTGACAGGAGAGAGGACTATTACGTAATAGATCCTACACTGAATGTTGCTTAGAGACTCACAAGCAGCAACACCACTGTAGTCCGGGGTGTCAAACGTGTTTGTGGAAACAGACATGTTTTTCCTCCTAGGCCTCCAACACAACAATGGGATTCAGACACTGATGAATACATACTTCTTTCAGGCATGGAAAGGGCAAGCTAGGAGAGGGTGGGAGGAATTGTAAGGTCTCTCTGCAGTTTACGGTACATTATTGTGAGGTTAAATATAAGGCAGACATACAGGCTGGAGAGTTCACATAGAGCTGAGAAACCATAATAAACCATAAATCATCAGACCAAATAGCCAGGGCTTGAATGCAGAGTCTTGAATGTAGTGTAAGTATTTAATTTAGTTAGTACAATATGAAATTATAGTAAAACAACATTTTGAAGGGCTGTTATTTATGAATCGTGATAGACTAAATTCCTATGAATCCATTGAGGACATAGCACTGGCAGCACACCTCATGTTCTCTCTTTTCACAAGATGAACTATGTGACCTCTGACCTGGTAATACTGGCTTAAATGGGATTACAGTCATGGTGCTGGGGTGTGGACGGTGGTGATGGTGATGGGGGAGGACACAGGCCAGGACCACAGGCACAGGGTGCTGATGGGGTAGGGGAGGTGGGGAGGTCAGAAATACAATTACATTGTATGATGTTAAAGAGCACATGTGCCGAACCCATTCCACGGAGGGCTGAGTATCTGCAGGTTTTCACTCCTCCCTTGTGCTTGATTGATGAATTAAGGTCAGTAATTAGTAAAGAACTCACCTCACCTGGTTGTCTGGGTCTTAATTGACAAGACAAAATCAAAAACCCACAGACACTAGGACTTCCATGGAATGATTGTTGCACATGTAGTACATTGTTGAGATTGTCTTTTGAGAAGACAAAGTCTGAGAGAATTTGCACAAGTGACATTCCAGTACATTTTCAAATCCAACCACAAGATGGTGCTACTGATATTAAATATGAATAGGGTTTTTTAATAACTAGGCAAGTCAGTTGAGAACAAATTCTTCTTATTTACAATGACAGCATAGAAACAGTGGGTAAACTGCCTTGTTCAGGGGCAGAACAACAGATTTTTGCCTTGTCAGTTAAGGGATTCAATCTAGCAACCTTTCGGTTACTGGCCCAACTCTCTAACCACTAGGTTATCTGCCGCCTATTGGCTAAATTGTCCAATATCGTTGTCCCAAGACAATTTCCATCTTAATCCTTCCGCCGTAATGGAGAGAGGTGAAATGTTAGTCTTGATTCAAACAAATCCAGAGTCCAGAGTTTGATTCAAGTTGAAAAATAAGAATCCATTTATTTGTCGTTTTTCTTGTTACGAAAATGTTATGAAAAATCGAACAAAACTAATTTGTTAAATTCAAACCAAACAAACAAACAAGCAACATGCATGGTTTGGTATGGTCAAAAGACTGTGTGCTGCCAATCCAGTCACTCCGAAGACGTGGATGTCGATTTAAGGCAGCCCTCCGCACCTCTCTGATTCAGAGGGGCTGGGCTAAATGTGGAAGACACGTTTCAGTTGAATGCATTCAGTTGTACAACTGACTCCTAGGCCTTGGAGCCTGTAGACATTTTAACGGTGTTCCCCTTCAGTAGAGGGGGGGGGGGGGTGTGCACACACTTGAAGATTAGTGCCAATCACACATAAAAATATACAATATAAACCAAGGATGAGAACCTGTCAGCTCGCCCCTTTGGTAGGCCCTCAGATCCATTTCCAAAACGTACTGTTTCGAGTTAGAATAGTAGAATACACAAGGTGCCATTTTGAAATGTGTTTGTGCATCGGCAGTTTTTCTCTTGTTATGTCAGTCACTGTCAGTCATTCAATTAGCCCATGTCAGCTAACATTTTTTAGACTGGTAGTCTAGCCAGCTATATAAACTTGTAGTAATCATGGTCTAATTAAAGACTGGGGGACTCCATTGATTTTGTTAGTCACTCTCACTCAGATATCATATTAAAAACGGCAAACATTTCTCTCCACCCAATGGCAGAATGTGTAGAATTGCAGGAAAATAGTTATAAAATTGTAAAATGGAACCAAATCATTCTTGTGCCCCCAATAAGGCTCGTGCTGGCTCTGACTGCATGTAGAACCGTGAGCCACTGCAGCCCCTCAGGGTGAGTTCAGATTTTTTTTGTGTGGACCCCACCTCCATCAGAGTTGCCCAAGCTCTAACAAGCCCTGGCAAGCTCTGACAAGCTCTGACAAGGGTGGAATCTTGTTCTTGTTTTATTCTTTCCATTGCAATGATATTTTCACAGGTTCATCTTTCAGCCTTTTCCTGTAGATGTCCCTTTTATACCTGTTAGTATTACTTTTTTTTTGGGGGGGGGGAGTTTTATGACCCCTTTTTCCAATTGGTAGTTAGCCTTCTCCTATTGCTGCGACTCCCGTACCCACTCAGGAGGGACAAAGGTCGAGAGCCATGCGTCTTCCCGAAACACGACCCTGCCACACTGGTGCCAGCCGCACCAATGTATCCTGAGGACAAAACCATACAACTGGCAAGCGTGTCAGCGTGTGTGTGCCCGGCCCGCCACAGGAGTCGCTAGAGAGAGATGGGACAAGGACATCCCAGGCCTGCCAAACCCTCCCTTAACCCAGACGACGCTGGGCCAATTGTGCGTCGCCTCATGGAATCGAACCCAGATCTGTAGTGACGCCTGAAGCTCTGCAGTGCCTTAGACCACTACGCCACTCTGGAGTCCTTTTAGTGTTACCTTGTGCTGTTGAATGAGTGAATGAGTGGAAAAGGGAAAAAATAAGGGATATATTGCATGATCTTTACTTCTGTCTAGTATATACTGCCCTCTTGTGGTACAGTTATATTTCCTATCTCTGATCGCTCTGCATCTCTCTATCTCCCCGTCCCTCTGATCTCCCCCCCCCCCTCCCCGCCTCTTTATTCATTAAGTTACATAATCTATTATTTATGTTCTGTGAGCATTTGAGGAACTGACCGGGTTACTGCATTTACTTCCCATCTCTCTTTTTGTGAGGAGAGCACTGGTACGGCAAGGGGAGTGTGTGTTTCAAGTTTTTTCACTAGTCCTATATATGGGATACACATGGAAAACACCGCCCAACACAATGCTTACTTGCAGGTTCCTTATTGACAATGCAACGACAATAACAAATAATAAAATAAAGATTACGAACTAAGTAAATGATGCCGTAGAATATAATAAACATTTTATCATACATATAATACAGGAAGGCACAATTTATAGTACAATATGTGTTTTGCGGATGGGGACATTGGCGGGCAAGTGTTTAAATTGTACAGCGTTTAGCAAATATTATGAAAGAGTCTGGTAGCAGCAGTTATGGTGTGTGTGTGTGTGTGTGTGTGTGTGTGTGTGTGTGTGCGTGCGTGTAAGGGTTGAGTAGTGGGAACCGGGTTACAGAGATTTCCCAAACCCTTTTCCCAGGTCATTCCTCCCGTGCTGCAGACAGCTGTATAGGTCCCCTAATACAGGAGTAGTAAAGACCCAGTGCACTACTCTTATTAAAATATATTTGTTTTATTTTTTGGGGGGGGGGGGGGTGCTGCAGCAGCACCCTCATTACCCCTCCTGTCCACAAATCCTCCCCTCCTCCTGTCCCCAAAAGCTTCTAACTTATAGCTTCTGTCTTTTGCACAATTTTCACCTGCACTCCCCTGAACTCTCTTCCTAAAAAAACGCTCTTTAGCTCTTGGAGTCACTTTTTTAGCTCTTGGAGTCAATTTTGCATGACAAACCAGGTGTTATATGTTTTCCTGTTCTTAAACTGAGTCTCCATCCAAATTGCACCTGCTTCGAGCACTTCGTCGTGGATGCACTGCCCCCCCCCCCCCCGTCTCCCCGTCTCCCCGTCCCCCTCTCCCGCCGAGTCTGACTCGCTAGTAGGCCTACTAGCTAGTGGAGGTGCCAATGAACTGGCGATTTGAATTATATTTTGTTGTATTAATACTATTTAATCTCTCCTCGTCGGACTAATATTATTCTGTTGGTGCCGTGGGTACCTTTGCCACTGTTCCACCCCTTGTGTGTTGCGCTGTCATGGTGTTTTACTGCTAGCTAAGGCATCACCATCAGGAGCAATTTGCCCCTCACTCCTCTCTTCCGGCACTGTCTGTCCTTTGGATCATTTTGGGTTCGATTCACCATCTTTCTCTGAATTTTTGGACTTGAAATTACCTCATCAAACTTTCTCGCTTTTTCTTACATACTGAACAACAATATAGAGGTAAAATGCAACAATTTCAAAGATTTTACTGAGTTACTGTTTATATAAGGAAATCAGTCAATTGAAATAAATTCATTAGGCCCTAATCTATGGATTTCACACATGCATCTGTTAGTCACAGATACCTTAAAAGAAAAGGTAGGAGCGTGGATGAGAAAACCAGTCAGTATCTGGTGTTACCAACACTTGCCTCATGCAGCGAGACACATCTCATTCGCATAGAGTTGATCAGGCTGTTGATTGTGGCCTGTGGAATGTTGTCCCGCTCCTTTTCAATGGCTGTGCGAAGCCCACAGGACGCTATACATATTGTAAATTGTAAAGTATTTTGTCGGTAATGTATTTTTCGTTACGTGTCGGACCCCAGTAAGACTAGCTGTTGCCTTTGGCGTCGGCTAATGGGGATCCTAATTAATGAAATCAAAAATCTGCCTAGTACTTTTGAAACCGGTATTCACCCATGAAGAGCACACTTCTCCAGCGTGCCAGTGGCAATTGAAGGTGAGTATTTTCCCACTGAAGTTGCAACACCGAACTGCAGTCAGGGCTTAGACCCTGGTGAGGACGACGAGCACGCAGATGAGCTTCCCTGAGACGGTTTCTGACAGTTTGTGCCAAAATTCTTTGGTTGTACAAAACCACAGCTTCCGGGTCGCTGGTCTCAGACCATCCCGCAGGTGAAGAAGTTGGATGTGGAGGACCTAAGCTGGCCGTGGTTACACGTGGTCGGTCTGCAGTTGTTAGGCAGGTTGGATGTACTGCCAAATTCTCTAAGCCAACGTTGGAGGCGGTTTATGGTAGAGAAATAGCATTCTCTGGCACCAGCTCCAGTGGACATTCCTGCAGTCAGCATGCCAATTGCACGCTCCCTCAAAATTTGAGACATCTGTGGCATTGTGTTGTATGACAACAATGCACATTTTAGAGTGGCCTTTTAGTGTCCCCGGCACAAGGTGCACCTGTGTAATAATCATGCTGTTGAATCAGCTTCTTGAAATGCCACACCTGTCAGGTGGATGGATTATCTTGGCAAAGGAGAAATGCTAACTAAAAGGGATGTAAACTAATTTGTGCACAAATTTGAGGGAAATAAGCTTTTTGTGCATATGGAACATTTTTGGGATCTTTTATTTCAGCTCATGAAACATGGGACCAACCCTTTACATGTTGCATTTATATTTTTGATCAGTATACATTTTTTATTTGGCTGTCCCAGGTTTCAAATTCAGTTGTGAGCTTTGGTGTCGCGCTTGGAGGGAACAATAGTGTTGAATGTTGAACTGTAGTCAATGAATAGCATTCTCACATACAGTGGGGAGAACAAGTATTTGATACACTGCCGATTTTGCAGGTATTCCTACTTACAAAGCATGTAGAGGTCTGTAATTTTTATCATAGGTATTTTAAAGTAATTAATTAGCATTTTATTGCATGACTTAAGTATTTGATCACCTACCAACCAGTAAGAATTCCGGCTCTCATAGACCTGTCAGTTTTTCTATAAGAAGCCCTCCTGTTCTCCACTCATTACCTGTATTAACTGCACCTGTTTGAACTCGTTACCTGTATAAAAGACACCTGTCCACACACTCAATCAAACAAACTCCAACCTCTCCACAATGGCCAAGACCAGAGAGCTGTGGAAGGACATCAGGGATAAAATTGCAGACCTGCACAAGGCTGGGATGGGCTACAGGACAATAGGCAAACAGGTGGTGAGAAGGCAACAACTGTTGGGGCAATTATTAGAAAATGGAAGAAGTTCAAGATGACGGTGAATCACCCTCGGTCTGGGGCTCCATGCAAGATCTCACCTCGTGGGGCATCAATGATCATGAGGAAGGTGAGGGATTAGGCCAGAACTACACGGCAGGACCTGGTCAATGACCTGAAGAGAGCTGGGACCACAGTCTCAAAGAAAACCATTAGTAACACACTACGCCGTCATGGATTAAAATCCTGCAGCGCGCACAACGTCCCCCTGCTCAAGCCAGCGCCTGTCCAGGCCCGTCTGAAGTTTGCCAATGACCATCTGGATGATCCAGAGGAGAAATGGGAGAAGGTCGTGTGGTCTGATGAGACAAAAATAGAGCTTTTTGGTCTAAACTCCACTCGCCGTGTTTGGAGGAAAAAGAAGGATGAGTACAACCCCAAGAGCACCATCCCAACCGTGAAGCATGGAGGTGGAAACATCATTCTTTGGGGATGCTTTTCTGCAAAGGGGACAGGACGACTGCACCGTATTGAGGGGAGGATGGATGGCTCCATGTATCGCGAGATCTTGGCCAACAACCTCCTTCCCTCAGTAAGAGCATTGAAGATGGGTCGTGGCTGGTTCTTCCAGCATGACAACGACCCAAAACACACAGCCAGGGCAACTAAGGAGTGGCTCCGTAAGAAGCATCTCAAGGTGCTGGAGTGGCATAGCCTGTCTCCAGACCTGAACCTAATAGAAAATCTTTGGAGGGAGCTGAAAGTCCTTATTGCCCAGCAACAGACCCGACACCTGGAGTGGGCCAAAATCCCTGCTGCAGTGTGTGCAAACCTGGTCAAGAACTACAGGAAACGTATGATCTCTGTAATTGCAAGCAAAGGTTTCTGTACCAAATATTAAGTTATGCTTTTCTGATGTATCAAATACTTATGTCATGCAATAAAATGCTAATTAATTACTTAAAAATCATACAATGTGATTTTCTGGATTTTTGTTTTAGATTCCGTCTCTCACAGTTGGAGTGTACCTATGATAAAAAATTACAGACCTCTGCATGCTTTGCAAGTAGGAAACACTGCAGATTTTGCAGGTTATCAAATACTTGTTCTCCCCACTGTAGGTGTTTGTCTTGTCCAGATGTGTGAGTGTTGTGTGAATAGTGATGGAAATGCAATCTTCCGTGGATCTGTTGGAGCGGTAGGCAAATTGGAGTGGGTCCAGTGTGCCTGGCATGCTGGCCTTGATGTGGCCCATGACCAGCCTCTCCAAGTGCTTCCTGATGACCGGTGTGAGTGCGTCGGAGCGATAGTCATTTGGGCATGTCACCTTGTTTTTCTTGGGCACTGGGACGATGTGTGTGTTTGTGTGAGACCAGGGTTTGTATTGTAGCTGGGTCTGCTGGGGCTGCTTTCTCTCTGTGGGAGTTTTCTGTAACTCTTCTTGGGACATTAATCGGGAATGAACCTTGGGAAAAAAATGCCAGTACAGGGACAAATTGGAGTCGGAATTAAACGGCTCAGACATGAGACGTATGTGGAAGGGACTCCAGACAATCCCGGATAATAAAGGGAAAGCCAGCTACATCGCGGACAACATTTCCTCGTTCCAGGACAAGCTAAACACCTTCTTCGACCTGCTTCGAGGAAAACAACATCGAGCCACCAACGCGGGCCCCTTGCGCTCACAAGGACTGTGTGCTCTCGTTCTCCGTGTCCGATCTAAGTAAGTCATTGATGCGTGTTAACCCTTACGAGGCTGATGGCCCAGACATCATCCCAAGCCGCGTCCTCAGAGCATGTGCAAACCAGCTGGCTGGAGTGTTTACGGAAATATCAAATCTGTCAGTCTGTCTCCCAGTCTGTTGTCCCCACTTGCTTCAAGATGTCCACAATTGCTCCAGTACCCAAGAAAGCGAAGGTAACTGAACGAACTAAATTGCCCCGTAGCACTCACCTCTGTCATCAAGAAGTGCTTAGAGAGGGTAGTTCACCTCCACCTTACCCGACAACCTGGACCCACTACAATTCGCACACCACCCCAACAGATCCACATATGATGCAATCACCATTGCACTGCACACTGCCCTATCCCACCTGGACAAGAGAAATACCTATGTAAGAATGCTGTTAATCGACTACCGCTCAGCCTTCAACACCATAGTGCCCTCCAAGCTCATCACTAAGCTCAGGGCCCTGTGTCTGAACCCCTCCCTATGCAACGGGGTCCTGGGCTTCCTGACAGGCCAATCCCAATTAGTGAAGGTAGGCAACAACACCCCAGCCACGCTGATCAAAACCTCAGCCACACTGATCCCCACAGAAGGGCGTGCTCAGCCCCCTCCTGTATTCCCTGTTCACCCATGACTGCATGGCCAAGCACATCTCCAACTCAATCATCAGGTTTGCTGATGACACAACAGCAGTAAGCCTGATTACCAACAATGACAAGCCCTGGCAGAGTGGTATTAGGAAATGAACCTCTCCTTTAATGTCAGCAAAACAATGGAGCTGATCGTGGACTGTCGGAGACAGCAGAGGGAACACACCCCCAATCCATATCGATGGAGCTGCAGTGGAGAGGGTCAACGGCTGTTCTTCTGTGATCACATCACTGACAACCTGAAATTGGGGCACACTGCCTGCCCTCCAAGACATCTAACAGCACGTGGTGTCACAGGAAGGCTAAGAATATAATCAAGAACCCCAACCACCCGAGTCACGGCCTGTTCACCCCGCCACCATCGATATAGAACAGAGGTTTCAAAGTCATTCCATGGAGGGCATAGTGTCTGCGGGTTGTTGGTTTTTACTTTCAGTTAAGAACTAGACAACTAGGTGAGGGGAGTTCTTTACTAACTGGTGACCTTAATTCATCAATCAAGTACAAGGGAGGAACGAAAACCCGCAGACACTCGACCATCCATGGAACGAGTTTGACACATACAGTATTATGATCTAGAAGGAGCAGACATTACAGCTGGATCAAAGCTGAGACTGAGAGACTGATAAACAGCTTCTATCTCCAGGCCATCAGACTGTTAAACAGTCACCACTAGCCGGTCTCCACCCCGATACTCTACCTTAAAGCGAGACTGCTTTTCCCTATCTACATAGTCGGTCACTTTAATAATGTTTACAGATCATTTTACCGATTTTATATGTATATACCTCATTCTATTCATGGCTCATCCTATATAACTACTGCAGTAAAGAACTTTTCTATTCATATACTGTCTATACTGTCTGTACACACCATTATACAGTGCATTCGGAAAGTATTCAGACCTCTTCACTTTTTACACATTTTGTTACGTTACAGCCTTATTCTAAAGTGGATTAAATTAACAATTTTCCTCATCAATCTACACACAACACCCCATAATGACAAAGTGAAAACAGCATTTTAGAAATGTTTGCAAATATATATTTAAAAAACTGATACCTCATTTAGATAAGTATTCAGACCCACCATTCAGACCCCATAGTCCACCTATGACTCAGCTCAGGTGCATCCTGTTTCCATTGATCATCTTGAGATGTTACCAAAAAACGTCTTTAGCACTGAAGGTCCCCAAGAACACAGTTGCCTCCATCATTCTTAAATGGAAGAAGTTTAGAACCACCAAGATACTTCAAAGTAGCCACCCTTTGCCATGATGACAGCTTTGCACTCTCTTGGCATTCTCTCAACCAACTTCTTGAGGTTGTCACCTGGAATGTATTTTAATTAACAGGTGTGCCTTCTTAAAAGTTAATTTATCGAATTTCTGTCCTTCTTAATGCGTTTGAGCCAATCATTAAGCGCTATGATGATACTAGCTTTCATGAGGACCGCCACAGGAAAGGAAGACCCAGAGTTACCTCTGCTGTAGAGGATAAGTTCATTAGCGTTAACTGCACATCAGATTGCAGCCCAAGTAAATGCTTCACAGAGCTCAAGTAACAAACACATCTCAACATCAACTGTTCAGAAGAGACTGCGTGAATCAAGCCTTCATGGTCGAATTGGTGCAAAGAAACCACTACTAAAGGGTACGAATAATAAGAAGAGACTTGCTTGGCCCAAGAAACACGAGCAATGGACATTAGAATCTGTCCTTTGGTCTGACGAGTTCAAATTTGAGATTTCTGATTCTAACCGCCGTGTTTTTATGAGACGCAGAGTAGGTGAACGAATGATCTCTGCATGTGTGGTTCCCACCGTGAAGCATGGAGCAGGAGGGGGTGTGATGTTATGGGGGTGCTTTGCTGGGGACACGGTCTGTGATTTATTTAGAAGTCAAGGCACACTTAACTAGCATGGCTACCACATTATTCTGCAGTGAGACACCATCCCATCTACTTTGAGCTTAGTGGGACTCTCATTTGTTTTTCAATAGGACAATGACCCAACACACGTCCAGGCTGTGTAAGGGCTATTTGACCAAGAAGGAGAGTGATGGTGTGCTTCCTCAGATGATCTGGCCTCCACATTCACCCAACCTCAACCCAATTGAGATGGTTTGGGATGAGTTGGACCGCAGACTGAAGGAAATGCAGCCAACAAGTGCTCAGCATATGTGGGAACTCTTTCAAGACTGTTTGAAAAGCATTCCTCATGATGCTGGTTGAGAGAATGCCAGGAATGTGCAAAGCTGTCATCAAGGCAAATGGTGGCTACTTTGAAGAACATTGTAACGGTCGTCGCAGGTGGAAGAAGGAGAGGACCAAGGTGTAGCATGGTAAGTGTTCATGTTGTAAATTTAATCAAAACTGAACACTAAACAAAATAACAATGAGGACTAACGAGAACGAAACAGTTCTGTCAGGTGATAAACAGAAAACAACTAACCACAACTCAAGGGCGAAACCAGGCTGCCTAAGTACCAGGCTGCCTAAGTATGAGACAACGATTGACAGCTGCCTCTGATTGGGATCCATACCAGGCCAAACACATAGAAATACAAACATAGAATAAAACATCACACCCTGACCAAACTAAAAATAGAAACATACAAAGCAATCTACGGTCAGGGCGTGACAAAAATATACATTTTGATTTGTTTAACACTTTTTTGGTTACTACATGATTCCATATGTGTTATGTCATAGTTTTTGATGACTTCACTATTATTTTACAATGTAGAAAATAGTCAAAGTAAAGAAAACCCCTTGAATTAGTAGGGGTGTCCAAACTTTTGACTAGTACTGTATGTAAATGTGATATTTCAGTTTGTTTAATACATTAGCAAAATGTTCTAAAAACCTGTTTTTGCTTTGTCATTATGGGATATTGTGTGCAGATTGATGAGGGAAAAAAATGATTCAATCAATTTTAGAATAAGGCTGTAACATCACAAAGTGGAAAAAGTCAAGTGGTCTGAATACTTTCCAAATCCACTGTATACTCTGAGTATACAAAACATGAATAACACCTGCTCTTTCCTTGACATAGATTGGCCAGGTGAAAGTTATGATCCGTTATTGATTTTACTTGTTAAATCCACTTCGGTGTAAATGAAGGGAAGAAGACAGGCTAGAAGGATTCGTAAGCAATCAATTGAGACATTGATTGTGTATGTGTGCCAGTCAGAGGGTGAATGGGCAAGCAAAAAAAAAAAGTTAAGTGCCTTTGAACAAGGTATGGTAGTAGGGGCCAGGTGCACCGGTTTGTGTCAAGATCTGCAACGCTGCTGGGTTTTTTACACTCAACAGTTTCCCATGTGTATCAAGAATGGTTCACCATCTAAAGGACATCCAGCCAACTTGACTGCAACGGCTCTCGTTGGTAGAAGGAGACCAAGGCGCAGCGTGGTAGGCGTACATCGTATCCTTATTGATGACACCAAACAAAATACACCAGTCAAAAACCGAAAGCGCACAGTTCTGTCAGGCTACAGAAACTCAACAGAAAACAAGATCCCACAACCTAATGGTGGGAAAAAGGGTTGCCTAAGTATGAGCCCCAATCAGAGACAACGATAGACAGTTGCCTCTGATTGGGAACCACACTCGGCCAAAAACAAAGAAACAGAAAACATAGAATTTTCCACCCGAGTCACACCCTGACCTAACCAAACATAGAGGATAATAAGGATCTCTAAGGTCAAGGCGTGACATTGACAAAACTACGGGAAGCATTGGAGTCAACATTGGCCAGCATCCCTGTGGAATTCTTTCGACACCTTGTGGAGTCCATGCCCCGATGATTGATGCTGTTCTGAGGGCAAAAGGGGTGGGTGCAGCTCAATGTTAGAAAGGTGTTCCCCTAATGTTTGGTATAGTCAGTATTCAGACCACTTGACTTTTTCCACATTTTGTTACATTACAACCTTAATTGTAAAACTGATTTAAATAGTTTTTTTTCTTCTCGTAATCGATCTAGACACAATACCTCATAATGACAAAGCAAAAACAGGTTTAGATTTTTGTTAATAATTTACACAAGTATTCAGACCCTTTACTCAGTACTTTGTTGACACACCTTCGGCAGCGATTACAGCATCAATTCTTCTTGGGTATGACGCTACAAGCCTGGCACACCTGTATTTGGGAGGTTTCTCCCATTCTTCTCTGCAGATCCTCTCAATCTCTGTCAGGTTGGATGGGGAACGTTGCTGCACAGCTATTATCAGGTCTCTCCAGAGATGCTTGATCGTGTTTAAGTCCAGACTCACTTGAGAACATCCAGAGACTTGTACCAAAGCCACCCCTGCATTGCCTTGGCTGTGTGCTTAGGGTCATTGTCCTGTTGGAAGGTGAACCTTCATTCCAGTCTGAGGTCCTGAGTGCTCTGGAGCATGTTTTTCATCAAGGATCTTTCTGTACTTTGCTAAGTTCATCTTTGCCCCGATCCTGACTAGTCTCCCAGTCCCTGCCACTGAAAAGTATCGACACAGCATTATGCTGCCACCACCATGCTTCACCGTAGGGATGGTGCCAGGTTTCCTCCAGATGTGACACTTGGCATTCAGGCCAAAGAGTTCAATCTTGGTTTCATCAGACCAGAGAATCTTGTTTCTCATGGTCTGAGAGTTATTTAGGTGCCTTTTGGCAAACTCCAAGAGAGCTGTCATGTGCCTTTTACTGAGGAGTGGCTTCCTCTGGCCATTACCATAAAGGCCTGATTGGTGGAGTGCTGCAGAGTTGGTTGTCCTTCTGGAAAGTTCTCCCATCTCCACAGAGGAACTTTAGAGCTCTGTCAGAGTGATCATCAGGTTCTTGGTCACCTCCCTGACCAAGGCCCTTCTCCCCTGATTGCTCAGTTTTGGTAGGTGGCCAGCTCTAGGAAGAGTCTTGGTGGTTCCAAACATCTTCCATTTAATAATGATGGAGGCCACTGTGTTCTTGGGGACCTTCAATGCTGCAGAATGTTTTTGGTACCCTTCCACAGATCTGTGCCTCGACACAGTCCTGTCTCGGCGCTCTACACACAATTCCTTCATCCTCATGGCTTGGTTTTTGCTCTGACATGCACTGTCAACTGTGGGACCTTATATAGAACAGTGTGTGCCTTTCCAAATCATGTCCAATCAATTTAATTTACCAGGTGGACTTGTAGAAACATTTCAAGGATGATCAATGGAAACAGGATGCACCTGAGCTCAATTTCGAGTCTCATAGCAAAGGGTCTGAATACTTATGTAAATTAGTTATTTGTGTTTTGTATTTTTTTTTAAATAAATTAGCAAAAATGTATTAACACCTGTTTTCGCTTCGGCATTATGGGGTATTGTGTGTAGATTGCTGAGTAAAATTGTTTATTTAATCAATTTTAGAATAAGGTTGTAATGTAATATAATGTGGAAAAAGTGAAGAGGTCGGGAATACTTTCCGAAGGCATATAGCCTATATATTTATATTCTGGAATCTGACATAGCTCATTCTGATATTTCTTAATGTCTTTGTTTTTACTTTTGGATTATGTGCAAATTGTTGTCTATGTATTATTACTGCACTGTTAACCTAGAAACACACACATTTCACTGTACCTGTGATAACATCATCTACAAATTTGTGTTAATAAACTTTGATTTGTCCAGTCATATACAGTCATTGGGCCTAGGCCTACTCCACCATAGCCTAATTTCATATTTATCCTCATGGTAATGCTGTGTTCACTTTCTAGTCTGAACTAGGAAACTCTGACATTTTCGATTTAATAACTGGTTGAACGCAGCATGTGTACAATCTGTTAGCAAGTTGGAAATGTCCGGGTTTCCTAGTTCAGACTAGTAGGAGAATGCGGCATAAATACCATAGCATCAATTTGACAATCCGCGCTTTCTGTCTCTGCTCCGTTTTGCACGTGTCCACTTCGCTGAATTCCAGTAAAGCGAGATAGTATAAACCAGATATTTCACCAGATGTATAAATGTGAAGCCTCTGGTTGGCATTTCCACTCACTACCAAATATGGTGATGAGAGGAAGCCCAGTGACCGGAATTGGGAGAAGGAGTGAGACGAATTTTGGTAAAATTCTGCAAATGTTGTCATCAATTTAACATTTGACCTCCCTTACAGATTTCTGTTTTCAGAACCAGAATCTGTAACAAACAGAGTGGACTGCGTTTTGCAGACTTTACCCTTTGCCAAGGTTTAAAAAAATGGTTGTTTCGAAGGAATGCAAGGGTCGAATAGCGTTAAGGCACATGCGCACTTCACATAGTAGGCGTTCCCCAAAGGAAATATGTAAATAAATGCTAGAACGCGCCAATAGGATTTCACTAGTTCGTGCCTGCCTCGCCCCACCTCTTTGCTCGTTTTGGCCAATATGATTATTTTGTTCCCATTTCATACGACACGCTCTGGTCTAATTTGGGTTAGTTATAAGAATCTTTGGTATAAACATTGGCTGGATTGTACCATTCTCTCAAAACATATTTTAATTGTGCTTCTTTTGACATATTTTCATGTATTTTAATTTTATTATAAAGATAATACATTTTATGTCATAAATGTTGTGTAACATAACCGTTTAATGCTCTCAAAATGATCTAGTCGTGCATTTCAAAAGTGCGCACTCCCCCTGTTACGTTTTTGGTTTATTCCCAAAGACTGCCATGTTGGATTGAGTCACAAATCTGCCGCTACTTGCGCTGGAGTTCTGATTAAAGTTTAGTATCTACCATATGCAAGACGTTGCAGGAATGTTCTCATAATTTGGATTGAAGGAGGACCTTACGTTGTGTTTGGGACTAACGAACATAATATCATACTAAAGCTGTTTCTATCGGGAAGTGAACAAACGTGCATCGATGTGAGGGTCCGGTTGCAGGCCACGGGAGATCAATGACTGTTTATTTGGGTTTCTTACAACGTCGAATCGGAATCATAACACACCTTTTGGTTGATTGTCAATAATGAGTGGCCATCTGCCGCAACGGCGGCCCGCTAACAGTGCATCCAAACTGCTAACCCCACAAGAGAACGACTGTCTCTTCAATTACCTCGGCAGAAAATGCACCGTAAGTTTATCAGTTGTTATACTTTCTTTACTAATTGCTCGTGAATGATGTTTACCCGTTTCAGGATTAATTGAAGCCTCTGTAATTGATGCCTCAATATGTTTGATATAACAATCGAAGGAAAACAACTCTCGCCACTGGCACTGGCTAGATTGGTGGAACAGGGGTAGGGAAAAATAAGTCTTGATATCCCGGGACATAGTGACATTTGGGCGGTAGAAAGTTTCAGTCAAGCCCCGAGGCCTCGGGTGTTCCCTGACACACCTGCATAGAACCCAGAAGAGCCAAACCACTGTTAACAAGAATGTGCTGCTCGGTTTTGTTGGCCTAGACCTGGGCCAGTGTTAGGATCTGCTAAACTCATCAACCTGACTACGAATATTTTTCGTACTGAAGTTGCATAATGTCTTGGCTGATTTCGGAAGCAGCCTGTGTGTTCAGAACAGCCTGTGTGTTCTGAACAATCTGTCTGGCATGCATTGTTCTGTTGTCCACACAATACTTTGTCATAGGCAATCACACAATTCAGTTCAGTTGATTGCTCTCCTCGGTTTTTGAGATGCGGCAATCAGTGAAGAATGTGTCCAATGTAGCGTTACAGTGTATCACTGTAGCAAATTAGCTCTGATGGGCAGGGACTCTATTTAATGTGACCGCTTGAGAAATTATATTATATAACGCGTTTTGTTATAATTTGACCCGGCCAGGAAATTATATTTCAATAGAAACAATGTGTCCTCTTGAAACGTGATGTGCATTGATTGCGCCCTTTAACCTCGGGTATTTAAGTTGGTGTAATGTACAATAGCATTGTAAAGGTCTAGACTTATGTCAACAAAATAGATATACAGTATCTATTTGCTGTTTTTACACCCCAGTGTGTCATCTTGATCTACCTTGGATGGTAGGCTAATGTCATCCGAGGTCAGTTCAGAGAGAGAATGCACCCCCCCCCCCCCCCTTATTTTACAATACGTGCAGGTATGAGCTACCTGTAAACACCAGGTTGGTTGATACAATTGGATGCCATTTAAGGCTGTTAATCAGTTAATCAGTTCATCAGGAATGTGGTTTAATCAGATTTCCTCATGGATATGGGTCAAGGCTGTGTTGTGTAATGTTTGAAACTAAGTTGGTAGGTTTCTACCCAGTGTGAAGTCCGATACTGCTCGCACACTTTCCCTACAGGGGTTGAGCCTACAGTTTCTCCAGAGTAGGTGCGTTGATAGTTTTGTCTCGGTAGTAACTTATCCCATGCCACGTTACCACACCCTTTGCTACCTCCCCATATCATCTGGCTTTGAGTCATGTCACCTTTTGTCATGTTCACAAAGTAGGAAGTCGTCTTCGCTTACTTCCTCTTTCTCACGTGGTGGGCCAGAAGAGTCTCGCCTCCTACCTGTCCGTCACAGTCATACCTGTCCCAGGTGTGTCTCTGCACCTGTTGTACACCTGCATACACAGCCAATGACATCATTCCACAGACATCCAGGCCATGTCACTCACCATGTGAGACAGCCCAGGCAATTGCGTGAGTGACATTCCTGCCTCGCTCTCCTCATGAAAACGCTCTTGTTAAAATCTGTGAGAAGTGAGCGATTGCTTTTTATGTAATGGTCTCGTGTAGCTAGAGAAGAAAATGTAGGAAGCTGCTGTCTTTTCTCTTCCTCCACAGAGAACTGAACACTGAACAGCCCCTGCTTCTGTGTTTAACCTTTGGCTTATTCCAGTTGTTGAAGGCAAGTTATGCTAGCTGAGCCAGAAGCTAATGTCTAATACCTGTTGCCTGTTGAGCCATGGATGTTAGTTGGGCTAGTTGGAACCAGAGCTGTGTCAGTGGATTTCAGCTCAGGGCCTCTCTCTGTGTCTCTATCTCGGTCTCTCTCACTCTGTCACTCCACTCTCTTTCAGTGATTCATACATACAAACAGTGAGCAGCACACTCTGAAACGCAGGCCCTGCCAGATGATGAATCACATATGTGAGAGGTCCAGCCTGTGTTGATGTGGCTTCACTGACATTCAACTCATTGGTATTCCTACTGCTTCACTTTTTACTATCAGCACCGGGCTAGAGGTGGAAGCTATCCAATTTGCATTCTTTGTGAGTGAGACAGAGACACAGAGACTGCCTGATCAGCAGTCCTCTCCAGCAGGAAGTGCAGTGGTCAACCTCCTTCAGTGTTTTGTGCTGGAGTGGCGAAAATGTGCCTTTGATCTTTACCTCATACTCTCCTTCCCAACCTCTTCCCTGTTCCCACTTTCCCCACTTCGGCCTCCCCTTACCACCCCTACTCTGGGCCTCTGCCTCCCAACACCAGTCTCTGTATTTCCTACTACTCTCCAGTCTCTACTCCTTCCCAACTACACTCTGACTTTCCCCCCTCTCTTTCTGTCCTTCCCAACCCTAGCCATTCCTACCCAATCCCACTTTTTAGGCTCATGGGAAATACTGTCAGGACATGGCTGAATGATGCACACTTACCGTACATTCAACATCCTGTTTGTTAGTTTTCCCTGTGAGCCCTCTACAGTCCTACTGGCTGTAGTGTGTAGTAGCACCAGCAGCCTGGTGAGTGGTGCCATGGCGAGCTTTGATGATGTCACTGGGACTGGGTGCTTCCTGTGGCCAGTGGGGCTCGTTGAGGCTGCCACTTGTGATCAGAGCTCGAGAGTCTGATAGATGAAATCGCTCAGCTCTCTGTGACCTCACTGTCTTTGTCCCGTTGTGGGCACAGCCAGCTAGATGAGCACGGACATGTATTGCTTTCTTTGAAATGTAGTCTAGGCTAGAAAGCTTCATGTTCCCCAGACACTGCACAGCTCTTACCCATCTGTGTGTAGTTAGCTACTAGGCGTTCTCGTGAACTTGCTTTACCACTTTCTGCTCTGGCCTGCCTTTCATCTGCAGGGTAATTGGCCTGAACCCCTCTGCGAGGAGGCTAATGAACTTGGGGACGAACCTGGTTCCCGTTTTCCAATAACATTTTAAGGCTAAGTTCATCTTTAGAACCTTCATAGGAGCATCGGTAAATCTCTGTGCTGTTTCCCAAAACCATTGTTACTAAAGTTTCACTTGAAAGCGCTTGTTATTTACCAACTGCTTTGTGTTTTGTGAGCTTTTTTTTTTTTTTACCCTTCTGCTTACTTTATTCACCGAAGATGTTTCTTTCTGACTGTGACCAACAACTTTCGAACAAAGTTGTCTACACACAGGCCTACAAAGTTGCCAAAATATTTGCAATTGTTACAAACAAGGGAAGCGTAAAAAGCTTAAAATGTAACCCGAGATGACTGCATTAAAATATACTTTTGGTAATGTATGTGGACACTTGCTCATCAAACATCTCATTCCAAAATCATGAGCATTTATATGGTGGTTGTCATCCTGCTTTTTGCTGCTATAACAGCCTCCAGTCTTCTAGGAAGGCTTTCCGCTAGATGTTGGAACAGTGCTGCTGGAACTTGCTTCCATTCAGCCACAAGTGCATTAGTGAGGTCGGGCACGGATGTTGGGGGATTTGGGCCTGGCTCGCAGTCTGCGTTCTAATTCATCCCAAAGGTTCGATGGAGTTGAGGTCAGGGCTCTGTGCAGGCCAGTCAAATTCTTCCACACCAATCTCAACAAACCATTTTTGAGTGGACCTCACTTTGTGCATGAGGGCATTGTCATGCTGAAACAGTAACAGGGCCTTCTCCAAACTTTTGCCGCAAAGCACAGAATATCTGGAATGTAATTGTAGGCCTAGTCCAAACCTTTTATTTATTTTTTATTTATATATTTTTAAACCTTTTTTCAACTAGACAAGTCGGTTAAGAACAAATTCTTATTTTCAATGACGGCCTAGGAACAGTGGGTTAACTGCCTGTTCAGGGGCAGAACGACAGATTTGTACCTTGTCAGCTGGGGGATTTGAACTTGCAACTTTTTGGTTACTAGTCCAACGCTCTAACCACTAGGCTACCCTGCAGCCCCAGACCATTATTCCTACTCCACTTAACTTTACAGTTGGCATTGGGCAGGTAGTGTTCTCCTGGCATCCGCCAAACCCAGATTAGTTTCCACTGCTCCAGAATCCAATGGCGGCGAGCTTTCCATCACTCTGGCCAACGCTTGACATTGCGCATGGTGATCTTAAGCTTTTGTTCGGCTGCTCGGCCATGGAAACCCATTTCAACTCCAGACGAAAAGTTATTGTGCGGCCGTTGCTTCCAGAGGTAGTTTGGATCTCTGTAGTGAGTGTTGCAACCAATGACAGCCGATTTTTGCGTGCTTCAGCACTCGATGGTCCCGTTCTATAAACTTGTGTGGCCTACCACTTTGCCGCTGAGCCGTTGTAGAAACGTTTAGGAGCAACTTCACAATAACAGCATGTACAGTTGACCGGCGTGGCTCTAGCAGGGCAGAAATTTGATCAACTGACTTGTAGGAAAGGTGGCATCCTATGATGGTGCCACGTTGAATGTCACTGAGTTCTTCAGTAAGGCCATTCTACTGTCATTGTTTGTCTATGGAGATTGCATGACGGTGTGCTTGATTTTTATACACCTATCAGCAATTGGTGTGCCTAAAATTGCCAAATCCACTAATTTGAAGGGATGTCCACATACTCTGGATGTATAGTGTAAATAGGCAACGTGTACATATATATATTTGAGTCATATTGAAATACATTTTCAGGCAAATTGTATTTGTCACATGCTTCGTAAACAACAGGTGTAGACTAATAGTGAAATGCTTATTTACGGGTCCTTTTCCAACAATGCAGAGTTAAAGATCAAATAAAAATGTTGACATGAGGAATAAATACACAGTGAGTAAAATTAACATGGCAATGAGACAGGGACTACCAGTACCGAGTTGAATGCAGGGGTACGAGGTAACTGAGGATGCTATGTACATTCTGTGCCTTCAGAAAGTATTCCCACCCTTTGACTTTTTCCACATTTTGTTACAGGCTGAATTTAAAATGGACTAAATGTATTTTTTTTTTTTTTACACTGGCCTACACACAATACCCCATAATGTCAGTGGAATTATGTTTTAAAATGTCAGTAAGTATTCAACTTGTTGTTATGGCAAGCCAAAATAAGTACAGGAGTAAACATTTGCTTAACAAGTGTCGTAATAAGTTGAATGGACTCACTCTGTGTGAAGTAATAGTGTTTAACGTGATTTTTGAATGACTACCTCATCTCTATACCCCAAACATACACTTATCTGTAAGGTCCCTTAGTCAAGCAGGGAATTGCATACACAGATTTAACCACAAAGACTAGGGAGGGTTTCCAGTGCCTTGCAAAGAAGGTAGATAGATAAAAAGCAGATCTTGAATATCCCCTTGAGCATGGTGAAGTTATTAATTACACTGTGGATGGTGTATCAATACAACCAGTCACTACAAAGATACCGGCGTCCTTCCTAACTCAGTTGCCTGAGAGGAAAGAAACCGCTTAGGGATTTCACCATGAGGCCATTGGTGACTTTAAAACCGTTAGAGTTTAATGGCTGTGATGGGAGAACTGAGAATGGATGAACAACATTGTAGTTACTCCACAATACCAACCTAATTGACAGAGTGAAAAGATGGAAGCCTGTACAGAATAAACATTTTCTAAAACATGCATCCTGTTTGCAACATGGCAATAAAGTAAAACTGCAAAAAATACGACAAAGCAATTAACTTTGTTCAGAATACAAAGTGTTATGTTTTGGGCAAATCCAATACATTACTGAGTACCACTTTCAAGCATTGTGATGGCTGCATCATGTTATGGGTATGCTTTTAATCATTTAAGGACTAGGAAACTGAATAGAGCTAAGCACCGGTAAAATCCTAGAGGAAAACCTGTTTGTCTGCTTTCCACCAGACGCTGGGAGATTAATTCACTTTTCAGCAGAACAATAACTAAAACACAAGGCCAAATCTACACTAGTTGCTTACCAAGAAGACGATGAATGTTCCTGAGGGGCCGAGTTAGTTTATGACTTAAATATACTTGAAAATCTATGGCAAGACCTGAAAATGGTTGTCTAATTTGACAGAGCTTGAAGAATTTAGAAAATAATAATGGGCAAATGGTGCACAATCCAGGTGTGGAAAGCTCTTAGAGACTTACCCAGAAAGACTCACAGCTGTAAACGCTGCCAAAGGGGCTTCTACAAAGTATCCACTCAGGTGTGTGAATACTTGATATTTCTGTATAAAAAATGTAATACATTTGCAAAAATGTCTACCCAAAATTATTAATTTTGTCATTATGGGGTATTGTGTGTAGATGGGTGAGAAAAATAATATATTTAGTCAACTTTGAATTCAGTCTGAAACACTTGACGATCTCCAAGGCATTTCTAGTCAATCGCCAAATATTTTTGTGAAAAAAAAAAAAACACCTGTGTTCCTTTTTTCAAATGTTTTATTAGTCCCGGGCTGTTGGTGGTAGGTGCAGCCAATTCAGCTGTCCTGCGTGCCAGGTAGGCAAACTGTTGCCATTTCATGTGTCTGAAGGTACAAACTCTGCCTTCCCGGTGGGCCTGGAGAGGAAATCAAGTGCTCTATGCCATTGCTGGCCAATCCGATTGCTCAGATGACCGAGTCTGCAGTAATTTAGCAGGCATAAAAGAAAGCTACGGCAAAATTGATACGGTGAGATTTCAAAACGTTTAAAGCTGTGACTAGAGAGAGACTGTCAACGAATACAGCAAAGAGCTGCTGTTTTTATGAGTGAGTTCATGTTTAAGTTCTTACTCAGAACTGTCAACACTTTGTAGTCAACACTTTTATAGCCCATAATGCGCGTTCTTCCTATTTCCACTCAGCGCTACAACAAGCAGTGCAGCAGCAATGAATTAGTAGGAAAGTGTGTATATATAGGCTTGCGTTGTTATTAGCGGCTTGGGTCTTTTTTAAATATCAAGGAATATTTCACCTTTCTCTGTTAATAGGAGTAACAACATGAATTTGTGGTTAAGGCAGAAATAATGCGGTGCGACTTGAGTTTCGTCATCGGCTGGAAGACGGTGTCCCTTTTTGGTTTCTGTCAGTGGAGGAAAGGGAGAGCGGAGGGATGTTGAGAGACGGACCCTCAGTCTGCTGCTCTCTCTCTCCGATGAGACTGACCACCAGGTGCAGGCACCACCAGCCCAGTAAAGTTTAAAAGCAAATTATTCAAATGTGCCTCACAAGTAATACAACAATGGATGTATTACCAGTGTGATCATATAGCCTACCTCAAATTTTGAAATATATATTTTTTTTAAATGTCCCGAACAACAATGCACTGGCAGGTAAATTCAAGCAAAGCCAATATGCAGTGATAATGTATTGGTCCTATAGCCTACTGCACAAACCTCATTGCTACAGAACTGTTTTTAATTGGTTAATGTTGCATAGGCTTACATTTTTAAGTCATGTTAGTAAAAAATCAGAGCGGTAGATCTCGGCATGCATGTTGACTCAGAAGGTTGGTGACCACTGGGCTTTGTAATTTGTCTAACGATGTACTTATCGAACATTCTTGCCGTGTGGTGTTTTTGGCTTTCGGCTGTTGTAGGTTTACGATGCGTCGTTCTCTCGGTATCGGGAAGCCGGGCCCTGATCTTGAGTCTGTGTAGTGGAGCCTGACATCCAGCCCTGCTGAGTCAGAGGGTTCTGCTGCAGGCCTGTCTGACCCAGCAGGATCACACATAATGAATGGGCATGGAAGGAAGGCCTGGCCACATCCGTCTAAGACCATGAGATACTTGGCAATAACTCTCCAGTTAGCTCTGTTTGAGCTAGCCCTTTATCTTTATGACAAGTTATCTTCAAAGAGCTGCGGACATTGTTTGCATTGCTGCAGCAGCTTCACTTGGTAACCACTCTGTTCCCTGAGACGGCCGCCTCCTCCTAGTACAGGGCTGCCCAACCCTCTTCCTGGAGATCTACCGTCCTGTGGGTTTTCAGTCCAACCCTAATTTAACACACCTGATTCTACTCAGATATGCTAAATTAGGGTTGGACAGTAGATCTCCAGGAAGAGGGTTGGGCTGCCCTGGTCTAGAGCTTCTAGGTCTAGATGCATTACTGACATGTCTGCTGTCGGAGTCAGTCAGCGGTGTGACAGCTCGGTCCTATAGAGAAGGGCGTAGAGGCTGTTACGGTGAGACACACACTGCTGCCAACAATAAAGACACGTTATGACAGGCCATCCTTCCTGTCGTCCTCACATTACTATAAGTAAATGACAAGAGTATATTCACCACTTTTTTGGCAGCCTGACAGGCTACTTTACCGTCCTGCGTGAGGAGACTGCTGAGATGTCAGTAAGCAATACAGAGGACAGTACTGGCACACAAGAGGACAGGGTGACTTTAGTCCTGCGGAGAAATTAACTGCGCTGCGGTAGTCTAAACTCTGCCAGTGCTGTCACACCTCTGTAGTAGTGTTTCTGCACATACATTATTTTCTAACCTTTTTATTTAAAGTTCGACTTGGCGAGATGAGGTTGCCCTGAGCAGATATTGAGATGAGCGCGATGCAAAATGTTGCGCGGTCAGAGTATCTGCGCACATGCACGGGTGCCCTTCACACTGTTACAGCGTGATCTCTACAGGACCAAAACAGCAGAGAAGTTTAGCCTCGCGCTTCAACCCTCTTAGTTGTTGAGGAAGTTGCCCTGTTATTGTGTATACTTGCATCCTTGAGTCTACCTTTTTAAAGCAGGAAGTTGATTCCATTGAGGTCAAATACATATTTTTAAAGGGAGACCTGGCCAACACTGCTTCACTGTAAAATATAGACTGAGAGTCTGTGAGTCTCAGTTAAATCCCTATTACATCCATTTGACATTTTAGTAATTTAGGCGACTCTTATCCAGAGCGACTTACTGTTTGTGGGGGTTGGGCCAGTAACTGAAAGGTTGCTGGATCGATTCCCCGAGCTGACAAGGGAAAAATATATTCTTCCCCTGAGCAAGGCATTTAACCCACTGTTCCCTGGGCTCCGAAGACGTGGATGTCGGTTATGGCAGCCCCCCCGCACCTCTCTGATTCATAAGGGTTGGGTTAAATACTGAAGACACATTTCAGTTGAATGCATTTGGTTATATTAACACCTTGTGCCTTTTTCTCTCCTGCAGTCGCTATGTTCAGCGGTGGTGCAGGTATACTCAGCAGACAGGAACTCAGCCTGGACCAAGAAGTGCTGTGGTGTAGCCTGTCTGGTCAAAGACAACCCAGCACGATCCTACTTTATCAGGGTGTTCGACATGAAGGTGGGTTTAGTTCACACTGTAAAACAACACATTTCACCACACCTATCTGATGTATGTGACCAAACATAGATTAAAACCAATGTATATAATAATAATTACATCCACACACTCTGTCTCTCTCGCCACAGGAGGGTAGAAGCATGTTAGAGCAGGAGCTCTACAACAACTTCTCGATCACTTTTCCCAAATCTTACTTCTTCACATTCGCAGGAGACGTGAGTTATCCCTTTCTCTATGTACTTGATGTGCTTTGCTCCAGCCAAGTCCTTTCACATGTCATGTGGTCATTTTTTTTAATGGCAAAAACCTGTGTGTGCTATCTTTTGAAGCCTGCAGTGTTGTTCGTTCTTATGACATTCCACTTCCTGTGTGTGTGTAGTCGTGCCAGATGGGACTGAACTTCGCCAACGAGGAGGAGGCCAAGCTTTTCCGGGGAGCCGTCGAGGACCTGCTTGGGAGACGACAGAGAAAATCTGGTGACTACTACCTACCGATGCCATCTTTGATTCTACTGACCTCGGATCTCTGATATTGAAACCATCTCCTCTCCTCTCTTGACCGTAGCTTGGTCTGCTAGTGTTTGGACAGATCCTCTCAATTTTGAGATATGGATCTCTCCTTCTTTCTATGCCATCTCCTTCCTGATTGTTCAATTGGCAGCTCTCGCTCTCTCTGGCCCACAGTTAAGGGCTTTAGGTCCAGTAGAAGGGGAGCAGATCTAGAATCAGCTTCACCCTCTACTAAATCCTAACATAAACATGTGCCTGATCAGCTAAGATCATTGTCCAGGGGCAACAGTGCTCTTCCGTGCCTCTTTTTGAAGTGCTCATGGAGACCAGCTTGCTATAATGACAAGTTCAGGACTGTTTGTCCTCTGTCCCAAACCAGCAAGAGTCGATGCAGTTTCTGTATGGATGATCCTCTTTTTAGATTTAAGCTCTGTCTTGTCAGTCAGTCTGTGATCGTTCTGGTAAATCACTAACTCGCACACGTACGCTTGACAATCAATCCCCACACACACACGCGCATCCATGCTGCTTATAAACTAACCCCCCCCCCCCCCCCCCCACTGCTTACAGAAGAGTTCCTCTTTGATCCGTACTCACCTGTAACTCCATACAATCCCTTACCTTTCACTAACACTCAGCACTATACAGGAGTTTAATTCTATACATTTTGTTTTTACAGAAAAAAAGACGTCAAAATGGTAGGTCAAAATGGTAGGTCGAAATGGTAGGTCCTTCATGAGTCTTTTTTTTTTTTTTGGAAAATCATTTTGATGTTAACCAGAAATCGAATCACTAAGTTTTTAATCAAATAACCCTGAAATGATTTGACTTAAAATATACATGCACGTAAACAAACGCACTCGTCCCCACGTGGCTTTGATTGAATGGTTCCCGTGTAAAGCCATTGGATAATCCACTGAAAGCAGGTTGTCTCAGAGAGAACACCTCTCCCAAGCCCCTAACTAACAGATTACCTACCCTACCCCCCAGTCTTAATCTTAACCATAAGGGGTATGGAAGTACTGTACATCTGACTGTGGCATCAGTGGTGAGAAGCAATTTCTATGTACATAAATCCTCTTTACAGGACATGCTTAGGTATCCTGCATACACATTCCAGAAAGCCAGTTCTACAGTGACGTTGAGCAGATCCCTCCCTCAATCTTAAAATACCATTCCTGTGACACCACTCACACTCCATCACACACTCCAAACCAGGCCATATGAATAATCAGCCAACCTCCACATTCTATAGATAAGAGGCTACAGTTGGAAGTCGGAAGTTTACATACACTTAGGTTGGAGTCATTAAAACTCGTTTGTCAACCACTCCACAAGTATCTTGTTAACAAACTATAGTTTTGGCAAGTCGGTAAGGACATTTGCTTGGTGCATGATGTAAGTAATTTTTCTAACAGTTGTTTACAGACAGATTATTTCACTTATAATTCACTGTATCACAATTCCAGTGGGTCAGAAGTTTACATACACTAAGTTGACTGTGCCTTTAAACAACTTGAAAATTCAAAAAAATGTCATGGCTTTAGAAGCTTCTGATTGGCTAATTGACATCATTTGAGTCAATTGGAGGTGTACCGGTGGATGTGTTTCAAGGCCTACCTTCAAACTCAGTGCCTCTTTACTTGACATCATGGGAAAATCAAAAGAAATGGACCTCCACAAGTCTGGTTCATCCTTGGGAGCATACCTCCAAATGCCTGAAGGTACCACATTCATCTGTACAAACAATAGTACGCAAGTATAAACACCATGGTACCACGCAGCCGTCATATCGCTCAGGAAGGAGACACCTTCTGTCTCCTAGAGATGAACGTACTTTTTGCGAAATGTGCAAATCAATCCCAGAACAACAGTGAAGGACCTTGTGAAGATGCTGGAGGAAACCGGTACAAAAGTATTTATATCCACAATAAAACAAGTCCTATATCGACATAACCTGAAAGGCCGCTCAGCAAGGAAGAAGCCACTGCTCCAAAACCGCCATAAAAGCCAGACTACGGTTTGCAACTGCACATGGGGACAAATATCAGACTTTTTGGAGAAATATCCTCTGGTCTGATGAAATAGAACTGTTTGGCCAAAATGACCATCGTTATGTTTGGAGGAAAACGTGGGAGGCTTGCAAGCCAAAGAACACCATCCCAACCTTGAAGCACGGGGGTGGCAGCATCATGTTGTGGGGGTGCTTTCCTGCAGGAGGGACTGGTGCACTTCACAAAATAGATGGCATCATGAGGAAAGAGAATTATGTCTTGATGTTGCTTCAATATATCCACATCAGTCAGGAAGTTAAAGCTTGGACGCAAATGGGTCTTCCAAATGGATAATGACCCCAAGCATACTTCTAAAGTTGTGGCAAAAAGGCTTAAGGACAACAAAGTCAAGGTAGTGGAGTGGCCATCACAAAGCCCTGACCTCAATCCTATAGAACATTTGTGGGCAGACCTGGAAAAGGCGTGTGCGAACAAGGAGGCCTACAAACCTGACTCAGTTACATCAGCTCTGTCTGGAGGAATGGGCCAAAATTCACCCAACTTATTGTGGGAAGCTTGTGGAAGGCTATCCAAAACATTTGACCCAAGTTAAACAATTTAAAGGCAATGCTACCAAATACTAATCAAGTGTATGTCAACTTTTGACCCACTGGGAATGTGATGAAAGAAATAAAAGCTGAAATAAATCTTTTTCTCTACTATTATTCTGGCATTTCACATTCTTAAAATAAAGTGGTGATTCTAACTGACCTAAAACAGGGACTTTTTACTAGGATTAAATGTCAGGAATTGTGAAACTGAGTTTAAATGTATTTGGCTAAGGTGTATGTAAACTTCCCACTTCAACTGTATATATATATATATAACCTTGTAGAGTATAAGAGGTGCGTCATTCTCCTCATCAGTACCCAGACACGCTGGGGGTGATACAGTTCATTGGCATTTTTCTTGAATTTGTCATTTAGTACCAGAGCTTTCCTTACTCTACAGATACTATAACAGTCAAAAGCTCTTTCAGAGATGCTCTCGAGAACTGGTCAAGTTGATTTGCTGTGGTGAGACATTAGTGTCACACTTTTCATAGCACTCCTTGGAATCGCTTATCAACGGGTGCATTCTATTGGACTTCAAAGCTAGTTTGCTCTGTGCCTGGCTCCCCATAGTGTTGTACTGGTCTTACTGGGGGGGGCAGAACGTGCCACCCCAATCAACTCCTGGTCTGCTTAATCAGGCTAAGAGGATTTAATTCAGCTGCTAATGTTAGTTACTTCACAACTCTCACACTACCCCAGTCCACTCACAGCACTGGCCACGGAATGGAAGGAGTTGTTGTGAGGGGGGGGGGGGCCTGAATTGGTGACATTTTTGCCATTTGGATAAACAGATTTCTGAGAGTGATGTTTTTACATGGCATGGCCCAGACCTGTCCTATGAAGTTTGATCAGACTGGCATGGCTTGGGCTGTGCCCATACAGACAACATTCTGGCCGAGCAGGCATGGTGTGTTCTGCCTGTGGCCATACAACGGTTTGTGTGTGGTGTCTCAGTGTCTGCAATAATGACAGGTGAGAATGACCCTGCAGATAGGAATTAACCGCGTTCACCCAGAATGTTAGTTTCTGTTGCCTTATCGCTCTCTTTTTCTCACTATCTCTCCTTCTTTCTCCATGCTGTCTCTGAGTCCCGTCTCCCAGCCAGCCAGCCTCTCTCTCTCTCTCTCTCTCTGATGTAGATTCATCATGTTTAAGAGAATCTCAGGGATTATGGTGGATTAGCAGTGGGCATTAATGGTTATGTAAAATCCAGCAGCACTGTGATTTGCTGGGATTAGAGGTGGGCTGGAGTTGGGGGTGTGGTTTGGCACGCTGGTGGAGAGGGGAGGAAGGCAGAAGGGAGGGGGTGAGAGAGTATGGGAAAGAGTCTGGCTCGTAGAGCTGGGACCTGGCAGTGCTCCCTGTTGCGAGGGTGAGGAGAGGGCACTCTGTTTGGAGGCGGGGCCAGCTGTAGCTGTGGCATTTGCCCAACCCCTATCCACCTCACTCAGCCGGAGGGTCTGACAACTTAGTCTGCCTTGGTCTTAGTCTGCCTGGCTCTGCCTGTTCTCTCTGGTTGCTCCTCCACCTGGTTCTCTGGATCTGTTTTTGGAAACGCCTGGAGTTGGTTCTCTAGTTCTATAGCTCGGGATGTCTCTGATTCTGTAGATCTTTGGATCAGTGGCTCTCTGAGCTATAGCCCAGGACTAAGCACCACGTAGTCTTGCCACCCCCCCCCCCCCCCCCCCCCCCCCATGCTTCTGCCATTGCTCTGAGATGATGTTCTGTACCACCTTCTTGTCCTCTCCCTCTGAGGACCTATCTGAGGGGGGAGGAGGAGGGGCGATGCTTCCGGGAGGGTGTCTCTCCACCCTCCACTGCCTGATCCTTCCCCAGGAGGAACTATATGCGCCCCCCTCGGACCTCGCTACCCGCCTCTCGCTACGCCACAGGGACCACGCTTGTGGCGTTGTGGGTAAGATGCTGCTGGACGTCAACATGGCAGCGGCCAGAGAGTGTAAGGGGGACAGAGGGTGGAGGAAGGGGGACGGAACTCCATGTGACTGTAGTCCCTCAGTCTCACCCTCAATCAGAAAGAGCCCCCGTGGGGACTCCAGCCACAGAGGTAGGTGGCTAGGGAGTCAGGACAGTCATGTCCATATAATTCAGTTTGGATTGACCACTATGTGGGTGTCACAGGACGTGTGAGCCACAGGTAGTGGCAAATAGTATTCAGTGTGAGGATTCCACACGAATCTCATCCAGGCAGTGTTGTAGTGGTGGCTTTGTTTTTCTTGTTTGCTGTGCGTTGGTCTATCCCTGTGGTCCCACCAGCAGACAGCTCTCTGACTGCCCTAAGCCTACTGGGAGGCTTTAGAGAGGAGATGGTTTTGCACGAGGAGTGCTTACTGAGATTGTAATTTGATCACAGTAGCAGGTAGTGTGTTGTGATGTTGGCTAAACTCTCCAGGTGTTTAAAGGCACCTGTCTCACCCTGTGTGCCCTCTCATTGAACTAATTGTTGGAGGACGTGTCAATGATGGAAGTAGGCCTCATTAATGAAATGTACATCAAAAGTCTTTTGTAATCGGTATGTTAAACTACCTAGTTCTGACACTCGGGTCTCTCTCCCCCAGACCTAGACTCTCCCGGACTGTAGCATTGTGGGTACTGTAGTTCTGACTCTTCTGTTCCTCCTTAGGCCCTGCCCTGCCCATGGCCACGGTGGACATCAAGAATCCAGAGATCAGCAGTATGTCACGGTTCCACAGCCACAACTCTCAGCTCAACATGGTGAGCAGCAGCGTCAACAACAACAACAAGAAGGAGAAGAAGGTGAAGGGAAAGAAGGGCAAGAAGCTGACCAAGGCGGACATCGGAACGCCCAGCAACTTCCAGTAAGTATTCTTTCCAATTTATTCCTTTCCGTTCTGTTCTATTCTGTTTTAGTTGTGTGTTTTTAATTCCGCTCTTATTTGTGACATCTGAGAAGTAAGGGTCTTTCACAAGCCCGCAGTGTGGGTTGAGTCCATCATGAGATTAAATATTTGGCACTTCTAGTTACTCACTGTGATGTCAAGTTAGGATGTGGCCCATTTGGGTCAACTGGGGGGTATTGCACAGCTAATGTATAGAGGAGTACCTCTAGCCATACTGCAATGTGTTAATGTGCAGGCTAAGAGTTGATGGGACTTTTTAATCCTGGACATATTTCTAATCACATCTAATATGTATCTGGCATGATTGATGGATGTGAGGATAATCTGTCCTGTGTTTTTAGGAATTGGACACTGGTAGTCAATACTATGGTACTGGGTTACTGAAGTAGTGTAAAGCAGGGGTATTTAACCAGGGGTCCGCACCCAGGTATTGCAGGGGATCCGCAAAAATAAATGCATTTATACAGTAGCAGTCAAATGTTTGGACACCTACTCATTATAACCTGCCCAGGGACTGCGGGTGAAAATTAGCCGGCTGGCTAAAACCGGCACTTTTAATGAAACGTTGATTAATGTGCACTGTCCTTGTAAAAATAAAATAAATAAACTCATCTCAAGGGTTTTTCTTTTTACTGTTTTCTACATTGTAGAATAATAGTAAAGACATCAAAACTATGAAATAACATACATGGAGTCATGTAGTAACCAAAAAAGTGTTAAACAAATCAAAATATATATGAGATTCTTCAAAGTAGCCACCCTTTGCCTTGATGACAGCTTTGCACACTCTTGGCAATCTCCCAACCAGCTTCATGAGGAATGCTTTTCCAACAGTCTTGAAGGAGTTCCCACAAATGCTGAGCACTTGTTGGCTGCTTTTCCTTCTCTCTGTGGTCTAACCCATTACCAAACCATCTCAATTGGGTTGAGTTTGGGTGTCCGTTGCTCGTGTTTCTTGGCCCACGCAAGTCTCTTATTGGTGTCCTTTAGTAGTGGTTTCTTTGCAGCAATTCAACCATGAAGGCCTGATTTGCGCAGTCTCCTCTGAACAGTTGATGTTGAGATGTCTGTTACTTGAACTCTGAAGCATTTATTTGGGCTGCAATCTGAGATCTAATGAACTTATCCTCTGCAGCAGAGGTAACTCTGGGTTTTCCTTTTCTTTGGCGGTCCTCATGAGACAGTTAAGTCATAGTGCTTAATGTTTTTTGTGACTGCACTTGAAGAAACATTAAGTTCTTGAAATATTCCGTATTGACTGACCTTCATGTCTTAAAGGAATGGACTGTTTCTCTTTGCTTATTTCACCTCTTCTTGCCGTATTATGGACTTGGTCTTTTACCAAATAGGGCCATCTTCTGTATACCACCCCCACCTTGTCACAACACAACTGATTGGCTCAAACACATTAAGAAGGAAAGACATTCCAAAAATGTACTTTTTTTGAAGGCACACCTGTTAATTGAAATGCATTCCAAGTGATTATCCTTATGAAGCTGGTTGAGAGAATGCCAAGAGTGTGCAAAGTTGTCATCAAGGCAAACTTTGAAGAATCTCAAATATAAAATATTTAGATGTTTTTTTTGTTTTTTTTTACACTTGTTTTTTACATGATTCCATATGTGTTGTTTCATAGTTTTGACGTCTTCACTGTTATTCTACAATGTAGAAAATAGAACAAATTAAAGAAAAACCCTTGAGCGAGTAGGTATCCAAACTTTTGACTGGTACTGTATATATCATAGTTTTTTTGTGTGGATATTTATTTTATGAATATCGCTAGCAAGAACAGAATAAACACATTTTGAATTAGAAGTATCTTTTTTCTATAGATTTTTCTCAACTCCTAATATTGAGTAAATGACACGCTGGTGTATCTGTCATAGGCTTTGAAAAAGCACCTGCGAATAGGCTACCAGTGTGGCATGTGCCGTGTCTTGACTTGGACATACATTTCTGCCAACACATGGCTCACCTTTGTTTAACCAGGTAAACGGCTGCTCTTAGCGAACGTTTGCTTGGAGTTACCTTTTCTAGTTAGTTTACACTTCCTCTGTGTGTCCTCTCATCCCCTGAGTGTAGGGTTAGGCTACCTACTATATACTGATTGGATCATTCCCTCAGGCTCTACTCCTCTCTCTCTCTCTCTCTCTCTCTCTCTCTCTCTCTCTCTCTGATCATGTGTTTCCTTCTAGGCACGTTGGCCATGTCGGCTGGGACCCCAACACAGGCTTCGATGTGAGTATGACTGACTGACTGACTGACTGGGTTCTGACTGAGGAAGAGATATTGTTGTCTATACTGTAGCCTCTGGCTAGTAGACTCATCCCCTACTTCTAATGGTATGGGAAGATCCTATCTGACCTGTGATCTGCCTCTTCTCACGCGGTGGTCTACCTAGCCTCTGTCTTATAACGTATGGGATGTTTTAATGTCACATGAACAAGGACGGTGAAATGCCTTTCTTTCTAACTCAAACCAATAGGCCTGGACATGGACAGTGGGATGGTTTCTCTCTGAGGATGTGTATTACTGGGAGAAAGAGGGGAGGGAAGGAAAGAGAGTGGGGGGGGTTGTTGCGTTTTCATCCCCCTTACCTTATTTCTGAGGTAGTGTTCATCAGACATGATTCTCCTCAGAACTAAATATGAAATATTATGACGCATCTCCATCTCTGCCCACTGCAGATGTCACTGCCAGCCCAGTGTTACACAAGGAGATTTCACATTATAAACCTGTTTCTGCATAATCCATCCATTCATTTCCAAAAAAAGGATAAGTAATTATTGCGTGGTGTTCTACATGCACATCGAACAGAGCAGACGGGAACCGGAGGATTTGTTGAAATTTCTAAAAATAAGATTTCAATGATTTTACGTTTCTGAGCTTTAATACTTTCAAGGACTTAAGTGGAGAGCGAGAGATGAGAGAGGATGTTTTAACATGTTTCGACAGAAACAGGAAAGAACCCTGCAAGATTTTATTTATTTACAGCTGCAATTCATTACATAAAGAAGACAACCTGAATTACATAGAGGTAAACAAACTTACTAAGCTGTTTGTGTCTCTGCCCAGAGAGCTAGAGTAGTGGTTTAAAGTAGATATGATATAAACCTGTGTAATCTAGTTCTGTGGGAATATAATCTCACAGCCTTCAATCCACTCCACCGGTTGGCCAACGGGCAGTGCCAACCTGGCACAGTTCCCCTCAGCCACCAGGTGGTGATGCAGGTGCTGTTTTACAACAGGGGTGCCAACATCAGAACAGTTTATCTCAGAACATGAGACCGCCAGCTCTGACATAATGTGGTTCTAACGGAGTAATGTTTTATCCCAGTGAGGTTTTACCTAGGGATGCACAGATGCCATTTTTGACCGATATCCAATACTTCCCTTGCCAAGAAACCCGATCCCGATAACGGATAGTTTAAAGTTTTATCAGCCTTTTAAGCATTCCAGTACACTAAAATAGTTGAAATGCACACACTGACCAAAATGTTATTTTGTTGACATTTACGCATTTGTTCACATTACCAGTGAAACATAATCAAAACCCATTTCTTTCACTTACTTGCTGTGCTCTTTTGTTGTTCAGTCGTTTCATTCTCAACCAGGATTTCATTGTACATGTCGAGCAGTGAAGTTTCAGCTCTGTCTGTCCTTTCCTCAGTACGAAATCCTCGTCGACCCACTGTGCTGTCAGACTCCACATGCTCATGGGGCTGACGTCGCTGGTCCAAATGTCAGTTGTGAAGTTAATATCAGTGACGCCCATAGCAAGTAGGTTGTGGATGTGCGTTTTCAACGTTTCTGTGTAACTCCGGTAGGGCTACATCTGAAAAATAGCGCCTACTTGTAGTGTGTACCGGTGCTCGAGGTGCTCGACCAGTCGGCGAAAGCCAACATTGTCCACAACAGAGAACGGTTGATTGCCAAGGGCAATGAATTCTATCCTTATTGAATTTCGCCTTTTGAGTCTCTCGCTGAGATTTTCTTGAACTTGTTTAGTTGTGCACTTAGTAGTCACTGAACGTCTGGTGGTGATGGACTTTCAAATGAGTAATTAGGTTTGTGGTATTGAAAGATTTCACTTTTCCCCTCTGGAAATAATATAATAAATAATAGCAGCACAAATGTTGCCTATGGCCTTTTTGTTATCTTCCTTTGAAACTTAAATAGATCCACACAGCAGACATTGTGGGCCAGGTTAGTAATGCTGCGTTGCACGTGTAGCGCTGTATTTTTCGTGGTGTCATTACGTCATCTACCTACGTTATACAGGTATGCACGTCATCTACCTACGTTATACAGGTATGCACGTCGGCGTTAAACTATACATCGAGCCGATGTTGGCATTTTTAGCGAATATCTGCCAATTCCGATATGCTTAACAATTTGATTTTTTTTATTAAATGATTGTATTTTTGTCAAATCTGTTTCTCGTGCATCCCTAGTTCTAACTCATTGAGGTTCAAACTGAGTGAAGTCCTAACTGATAGGAGTTCTAACTCGGCATGGTTCTATTTCCTGTAATCCAGTGTTCTCTTCTCTCCTCCAGGTGAACAACCTGGACCCGGAGCTAAAGAACCTGTTTGACATGTGCGGCATCTCTGAGGCCCAGCTGAAGGACAAGGAGACTTCCAAGGTCATCTATGACTTCATCGAGAAGAAGGGAGGAGTGGAGGCAATCAAGATAGAGCTCCGCAGACAAGGTGTGTGTGTGTGTGTGTGTGTGTGGGAACTAAGGGCTTTGGGTTGTTTGTTTGTCAGAAGAGTATTGATAGTTGGTCACGGTGACTTACAAAAACAAGTTTTCTTGTAGCCTATGTAGTGTCCATATAGATTGTTTAGTGCTCTAGAGTCTAATGTTCAGTGTGTGTTCCTCAGGTCCTCCACCTCCAAGGTGGTGTGGTAGGTTGGTTTATCTCTGCATGGTGCTGCTGTGGCATTAGTCTGATTGGGAGCTGTCTGATAGACTAACTCTGACCTCTGTAGGACAAAATAGTCTAACACAGAGTTTCCCCAAACTCATTCCTTGGTGCACCTATTTTTTTTGTTTGTTGCCCTAGCACTACACAGCTGATTCAAATCACCAACTCATCAAGCTGTGTAGTGCTAGGGCAAGAACCGAAAAGGTGCACACGGGGGGGCCCCAGGACCGAGTTTGGGAATCCCTGGTCTATCACAGGGGTGCACAACTCCTCAGGCCCTCAAGTTCCTCAGGACTGAGGCCTTTGAAGACCAAGGTCTGTATCCACAAAGCATCTGAGTGAGAATGCTGATCAAGGCTCTGTTTTGTCTTAAAGATCATAATGAATCAATTTTATGGAAAGATCCTTGATCAGCACTTTTACTCGCAGATGCTTTGTGGATATGAGCCCAGAGCTGTGTGCCCCTGGGCATGATCTAACATGTATGGACCTTGACAGGCCAGACCAGGAGTCCGATTGCAGTGTGCTGAAGAGACATTTTCCTTTTCTTGACTGTAGAATCACATGTTAGTCAATGCTATACTCTTTTATCCCACCACAAAGCTTTTGTCTGAGTTTCTGGGTTAGTTGAGAATAATTACTTGAAGCATAGCTGTCCCTAGTGGCTACAGTCATTACTGCATGGTGTCATAGCAGCAATTGAGCTGTATTTATTTGCTGCCTTTCCTCTGAGGTTCTTCTAGAATCTAAAGCATGTTGTGAAGTGTGTACAATAGTAGATGCCATGCTAAAATGATTTCTCTTTCTGGTCCAGCCCCTCCACCCCCTCCTTCCAGAGGCGGACCCCCACCCCCTCCCCCACACCAGACCTCCAGCCCCCCACCCCCGCCCCCACCGGTCAGGGGCAGGGGCGCACCTCCCCCTCCACCCCCCTCCAGAGCGCCCACCTCAGCACCACCACCTCCTCCCCCCTCTAGAACAGGCATGGGAGCTCCACCCCCACCCCCAACTAGAGGCCTTCTGCCCCCTCCTCCCCTGGCTCCCCATGCCCCACCTCCTCCCCCACCTCCCTCCTTCACCTCAGCAGGTATTGGTTCCGGAGCACCTCCTCCTCCTCCTCCCCCGCCGCCTCCCGGCCCTCCTCCCCCACCCATGCTTCCGGAAGCTGATGGAGGGGGTGTAGGTGCTGGTAAGCCCTCAGCCCTGTTGAGCCAGATCAGGGAGGGGGCTCCGCTGAAGAAGGTGGAGCCCGTTTCCACCAACACCAGCCGAGACGGTCTCCTCGAACAGATACGACAGGGCAAACAGCTAAAGGCTGTGAGTGGACATTACCTCCTTATACATTACTCCCTAACCCATTTTTCCCCAACTGCCAGTCCGCGGGCCAAATCTGTCCCGTCAGCAAAATTATTTGTCACCCCAAAGCCCCCCAATTTAATTAGGAATATTTGTTTCATTTAAAAATAAAAATGTCAGACCCGAGATGCAAAAACTCCCAAATGCAATGTCCCAAGAAGGCAGTTAACTAAATAATGCAAAAGTTACATTTTAACTTCATTCATGGGGAGAGAGAATGCAGGAGACATTCAAATAATAATAAAGCATGCAGTGGACTATTTTGTGGTGCTGAAATGTTAAACTGCAACCGCAGTGCAATCAATAGGAGATGAACAGCGCCTGGTGCTGGAAATATAGCTAACTTGTTATGCAAGTGTTGCACAGCAACAGATGGAGAAAAACTACACCAGTCGAGCAATTCATTTCAACAATGATCTTCATTTTAATTTGACTTTACAAACAACAAGCGGGTTTAATTGGAGTCTATTTCTTATTAAGAGCCGAGGCCTACATAAAATAACTTGACTGGCTGTGGTAGGCTGAGACTCAACAGCCTTTTCACAAGAAAAATAGAAGTGGGATTTTTAAAATTAGGCCTACTTACAATTGCAACTGTCCAAAAATGAAGCGTCCCACATAAGACAATAATTTCTAGAAAAAAAGGCGACGTGTCTGAATGTCGGTATAGGGGTAGCCTGCTCCTGTAATGACAGAACAATTAGAAAATACTGTCAGCTTTACCTAAATATCCCTGAATAAGCACTCACAATGTTAGTATTTATTAAATCCAGTCATATAGGCCACTAAGTTGTTTAATCAGTAGGAAAAGTTGCATTTGCCCTGGGACACGATCTTGTGGATGTCGGGTGAGATGGATGCGATTGTGATGCGCAGGCGGTCCTCAATCGACTTATGTGAAAGCCGGTTCCTGGCGTGAGTCTATACCGCGTTCATAGAGGAAAATGAGGACTCGCAGGTGTATGTCCAGCCACACATTGTTGGCACATAAAATGTGAGTTTCTTTATTGTGCTGTGTTCCTCTGAGAATGCTACCCAGTTAACGCTTTAGTGTTTCTGCGTCGGGCCTCTGTCTGGGGCGGGAAGGCCACTTTGAAAGTGCTATGCTTAGATTCATAATGTCTGAGATTACATTTTTTGCAAACAGTGACATTTTCATTGCAGATAAGACCCACTGGCTTGACATTGGGGAAAAGCTAGAAAGATGACCCTATATCTCTGTACATTCTAGCCTGAAACGTATATTTTCATTATCCAGCTTTGATAGTTTTTGCGATCATGCTAATTGTTCTGAACAAATGTTGATGTTAAAAAAAATACTGTAGACTACGTAGATGTGTTTTTTTCCTCACCAATCAATGCACAGAGAAATAGACGACAAAAATCATTAATAGAGACATGGTGATTTTTATGAGTGTAATCCGATCTAAATGATTATTTTGTCACTGAATGTATTATGTACTAATCAGATGTGTTAATGTTGCTCAAATTGTAGTGTAGGCCAATTAACTGGTGTTAGTATTATGTACTAGTTATGTTCTGGCCTGCCGACTACTGGCTCAGAAAAAACTTGTCCATAGGCCAAACCTGGTTGAAGAACCCTGCCCTAACCTCTATGCCCCTGGTCCTTATACCCTGGCTCCTACCTCAACCCCTAAAACCCAATTTTATGATTGCTCTGGCATTGCTATCCGGAGGCTCCGTACTGAGGGTGCGACGCAATTGTGGAGCCTCGAGTCTTGTAGAGGCCAAATCGAGCTCCAAACCGCATCGCCGTGCACCTCCCAAATTTTGTAACAATGCAGAGGGCTCCGTATTGTTCCGCATTGACCTGATTGACAACTTCCTTCACAACAGCTTTGCTCCGCGAAGCACAAGCAGTGTGAATGCACTGGCTTCTACAGAGGCCGTATCGCAGCAACTGCTGTACGGCCAATGCAGACGTTGGCTTGACCATGCAGCGCCTTTAAGGCTAGCCCTTCACACTTCCCCCTATCCTCTAGAGATACTAGACGCACAGTCCCCTATACTGGAGAGTGTTCACTGGTGTGTATTCCTGTGTGTGTTCCAGGTGACTGACGAACCAGGGTCAGGAGGACCCGCCACCCCTTCAGCCGGCATCGTAGGCGCTCTGATGGAGGTGATGCAGAAGAGGAGCAAAGCCATCCACTCCTCAGGTACACACACACACACACACACACGAGATAAGAGGTTGCTTTTATATTCATACCAATGTGTTTTGTATGTGTTTGTGTCTTTCTCATCCCTAGATGATGATGATGATGATGACGAGGAAGAGGATTTTGAGGATGATGATGAGTGGGATGACTAGTGATCCTCCCCCTCGCGGATGATTATGACAACACTACATTGTTCCTAAATTGTCTTTCTAAATCTTATTCAAATTATAATGTAAATGTTTTATCAATTTGCTGTATATTTTTGTTGCCTTTTTTTTTTTTTTATAGATTATTCTGTGCAATACCTCATTTAATCTGTAAAGGTTTGTCATGTTATCTTTCTGTAAAGTTTTCTTCTCTCTCTCTCCTGGATTTAAACTTTTTACGTCAAGTTTCTCTTGATCTAAGAGGTCAGTCAGTGACTGGAGAGAACAAATGAACAAACTGTCAGAGCCGTTAATAATTTAGTTGTTAAAAATCGAGAACACTATTTTCATACCCTTCTCTTACTTTATTTTTACTTATTAAAAAAATCCTAGTTTAGCACTCTTATTTTCTTATGAAATCAGCTATGTTGGAATATTTAGCCCCATTTTGCTGTCGACGGTAAATCTACTCAGTTTGTATGTTTGCACGAATTGAAAGAGGCTCAGTAGGTGAATACGGAGCAGTATCATGGCTGTCTCTGCAACGTTATGCTTGAAAGGCTATCACTTCAATTATCCTACACTCTCAACCCGTACACTGCAGTAGTACACACACACAGCTGTCTTCTCTGTTTTTTGGTTTTTCATCATAGTTACAATACATTATTGATTACAAACGGTTATCACAAACAATGTTTTTTTTTTTTTTTTATAGTAGCAATCAGTCTCTTACAGTTTATTTGTTTGAATCAGGTCGGTGCAGATGCAAAGCTTGAGGATGAATTAGTTTGTCAACCTAATATGACATCTGATTTTGCAGCTGAGTGTCCCATGATGATCTGTTTCACTAACAAACTGTCCCTCAGAACCAGTGAACTACACTAACACATCTACTGCTTTCTCCTTGGAAGGGAACCAATGCTGTTCTTTACAGTATCGCTCTGTCTGTTTTCACGATGAGTGAAACTGCGTTCAGGAACCAAGATATATGGACATCAAACCTTCAGAAATTAGGTTGGAAGAATAATGGACTATTAAATTGTACACTCAAATAAATGTTAATAATTTACAGAGATGCTCTCCTGTTTTCTGTGGGATGGATGTGAGTGTTTAAATATGAACAGCCGTTGTACAGTAGGATATGCACCTTTTTTACAATAAGTGCTTGTTTGGGCCTAAGGTTGTTTGAGGGAGAGCAACTTCTGTGTGAGCACGTTCAAGGCCTGAACATGGACATTTGTGTGCGTGCGCACTGAGCCCACTGGCATCCCTTCCATCAGTAGTGAGTGATGACCATAGCTCTCATCACCAGCAGCTTAGTATGACTGATTCGATGAGCTGGCCATCTTCACATGGTCTTTGAACAGTACATATCGAGATGAATGAATATGGAAGACCTGAATCTATATGCTACTGATATAGAGTCTGATCTACACTTAATATTTCTGACTGTCCGGTGATGTTCCACGGCATGTCTGAATACCCGAATATCCCCCTGGTATGTCTGCTCACACAGACTGAAATAAGATTGCCTGCGTTAAAATTTAGATTTAATTGTAGTTGGTTGTTATTCCAATCTGTTCCAGGTGAGTGTAGCTATGCAATCTGTTCCAGTGTAGCTATGCCAAAGATGGAGGGGGTGCAGCAGGGTAGAATATGTTCTGTGTCCACGCTCCTTTGTGCACTTGGTAAGCCTGTCCCCTATGAAGGGTTTACGAAAGCGATTATAGCAGGCATGTCACATTTCCAGCTGGCTCCTCCGTCGCGGCGTTACCTGAACGCCCATCTGCGGCCCGCTAATCGTTAGCTGTCTTATCGGCTGCTATCTGAATAGATCTATCGGACATTCTTTTTTCTTGGGCCTCTATAACCATATATTTTTTTGCGAATTGGATTGATCCCCTCTACCACACGGAACCCCACTAATCCTACCGACGGAAATGCACGAGGTGGCTAAAAACAGACCTCCATCCTATGCTAGCTTGCTACCGATGGCCCGGCTAGCTGTCTGAATCGCTGTGACCCCAACCAACCTCACTACTCACTGGACCCTTATGATCACTCGACTAAGCATGCCTCTCAATGTCAATATGCCTTGTCCATTGCTGATCTGATTAGTGTTTATTGGCTAATTTCACTGTAGAGCCTCTAGTCTTGCTCACTATACCTTATCCAACCTATTAGTTCCACCACCCACACATGCGATGGTGGTTTCAATGATGTTTCTAGAGACAATATCTCTCTCATCACTCAATACCTAGGTTAACCTTCACTGTATTCACATCCTATCATACCTTTGTACATTATACCTTGAAGCTATTTAATCACCCCCAGAAACCTCCTTATACTCTCTGTTCCAGACGTTCTAGACGACCAATTCTCATTGCTTTTAGCCGTACCCTTATCCTACTCCTCTTTTCCTCTGGTGATGTAGAGGTGAATCCAGGCCCTGCAGTGCCTAGCTCCAATACTATTCCCCAGGTGCTCTCTTTTGATGACTTCTATAACCGTAATAGCCTTGGTTTCATGCATGTTAACATTAGAAGCCTCCTCCCTAAGTTTGTTTTATTCACTGCTTTAGCACACTCTGCCCATCCGGATGTTCTAGCTGTGTCTGAATCCTGTCTTAGGAAGACCAAAAAAATTCTGAAATGTTCATCCCACATTTTCAGACAAGATAGAACTGCCAAAGGGGGCGGTGTTGCAATCTATTGCAAAGATAGCCTGCAGAGTTCTTTCCTACTATCCAGGTCTGTACCCAAACAATTTGAACTTCTACTTTTAAAAATCCACCTCTCTAAAAACAAGTCTCTCACCGTTGCCGCCTGCTATAGACCACCCTCTGCCCCCAGCTGTGCTCTGGACACCATATGTGAACTGATTGCCCCCCATCTATCTTCAGAGCTAGTGCTGCTAGGCGACCTAAACTTGAACATGCTTAACACCCCAGCCATCCTACAATCTAAGCTTGATGCCCTCAATCTCACACAAATTATCAATGAACCTACCAGGTACCTCCCCAAAGCCGTAAACACAGGCACCCTAATAGATATCATCCTAACCAACTTGCGCTCTAAATACACCTCTGCTGTCTTCAACCAAGATCACTGCCTCATTGCCTGCATCCGTAATGGGTCAGCGGTCAAACGACCTCCACTTATCACTGACAAACGCTCCCTGAAACACTTCAGTGAGCAGGCCTTTCTAATCGACCTGGCCGGGGTATCCTGGAAGGATATTGATCTCATCCCGTCAGTAGAGGATGCCTGGTTATTTTAAAAAATGGCTTCCTAACCATCTTAAATAAGCATGCCCCATTCAAGAAATTTAGAACCAGGAACAGAACCATAGCCCTTGGTTCTCGCCAGACCTGACTTCCCTTAACCAACACAAAAACATCCTATGGCGTTCTGCATTAGCATCGAACAGCCCCCGTGATATGCAGCTTTTCAGGGAAGCTAGAAACCAATATACACATGCAGTTAGAAAAGCCAAGGCTAGCTTTTTCAAGCAGAAATTTGCTTCCTGCAACACAAACTCAAAGTTCTGGGACACTGTAAAGTCCATGGAGAATAAGAACACCTCCCAGCTGCCCACTGCACTGAGGATAGGAAACACTGTCATCACTGATAAATCCACTATAATTCAGAATTTCAATAAGCATTTTTTACGGCTGGCCATGCTTTCCACCTGGCTACCCCTACCCCGGTCAACAGCACTGCACCCCCCACAGCAACTCGCCCAAGCCTTCCCCATTTCTCCTCCCAAATCCAGTCAGCTGATGTTCTGAAACAGCTGCAAAATCTGGACCCCTACAAATCAGCCGGGCTAGACAATCTGGACCCTTTCTACAATTATCTGCCGAAATTGTTGCCACCCCTATTACTAGCCTGTTCAACCTCTCTTTTGTGTCATCTGAGATTCCCAAAGATTGGAAAGCAGCTGCGGTCATCCCCCTCTTCAAAGGGGGGGACACTCTTGACCCAAACTGCTACAGACCTATATCTATCCTACCCTGCCATTTAAGGTCTTCGAAAGCCAAGTCAACAAACAGATTACCGACCATTTCGAATCTCACCATACCCTCTCTGCTATGCAATCTGGTTTCAGAGCTGGTCATGGGTGCACCTCAGCCACGATCAAGGACCTAAACGATATCTTAACCGCCATCGATAAGAAAGATTACTGTGCAGCCGTATTCATTGATCTGGCCAAGGCTTTCGACTCTGTCAATCACCACATCCTCATCAGCAGACTTGACAGCCTTGGTTTCTCAAATGATTAACTTGCCTGGTTCACCAACTACTTCTCTGATATAATTCAGTGTGTCAAATCGGAGGGTCTGTTGTCCGGACCTCTGGCAGTCTCTATGGGGGTGCCTCAGGGTTAAATTCTTGGACCGACTCTCTTCTCTGTATACATCAATGATGTCGCTCTTGCTGCTGGTGAGTCTCTGATCCACCTCTACGCAGATGACACCATTCTGTATACTTCTGGCCCTTCTTTGGATACTGTGTTAACAACCCTCCAGGCAAGCTTCAATGCTATACAACTCTCCTTCCGTGGCCTCCAATTGCTCTTAAATACAAGTCAAACTAAATGCATGCTCTTCAACCGATCGCTGCCTGCACCTGCCCGCCTGTCCAACATCACTACTCTGGACGGCTCTGACTTAGAATATGTGGACAACTACAAATACCTAGGTGTCTGGTTAGACTAAACTCTCCTTCCAGACCCACATCAAACGTCTCCAATCCAAAGTTAAATCTATAATTGGCTTCCTATTTCGCAAAAAAGCATCCTTCACTCATGCTGCCAAACATACCCTTGTAAAACTGACCATCCTACCAATCCTCGACTTCGGCGATGTCATTTACAAAATAGCCTCCAATACCCTACTCAACAAATAGGATGCAGTCTATCACAGTGCCATCCGTTTTGTCACCAAAGCCCCATATACTACACACTATTGCGACCTGTACCCTCTCATTGGCTGGCCCTCGCTTCATACTCGTCGCCAAACCCACTGGCTCCATGTAATCTACAAGACCCTGCTAGGTAAAGTCCCCCCTTATCTCAGCTCCCTGGTCACCATAGCATCACCCACCTGTAGCATGCGCTCCAGCAGGTATACAGTGGGGCAAAAAAGTATTTAGTCAGCCACCAATTGTGCAAGTTCTCCCACTTAAAAAGATGAGGCCTGTAATTTTCATCATAAGTACACTTCAACTATGAGAGACAAAATGAAAAAGAAAAATCCAGAAATTCACATTGTAGATTTTTAATGAATTTATTTGCAAATTATGGTGGAAAATAAGTATTTGGTCACCTACAAACAAGCAAGATTTCTGGCTCTCACAGACCTGTAACTTCATCTTTAAGAGGCTCCTCTGTCCTGTATTAATGGCACCTGTTTGAACTTGTTATCAGTATAAAAGACACCTGTCCACAACCTCAAACAGTCACACTCCAAACTCCACTATGGCCAAGACCAAAGAGCTGTCAAAGGACACCGGAAACACAATTGTAGACCTGCACCAGGCTGGGAAGACTGAATCTACAATAGGTAAGCAGCTTGGTTTGAAGAAATCAACTGTGGGAGCAATTATTAGGAAATGGAAGACATACAAGATGCAAGATCTCACCCCGTGGGGTCAAAATGATCACAAGAACGGTGAGCAAAAATCTCAGAACCACACGGGGGGACCTAGTGAATGACCTGCAGAGAGCTGGGACCAAAGTAACAAAGCCTACCATCAGTAACACACTACGCCGCCAGGGACTCAATTCCTGCAGTGCCAGACGTGTCCCCCTGCTTAATCCAGTACATGTCCAGGCCCGTCTGAAGTTTGCTAGATGTTTGCTAGATGATCCAGAAGAAGATTGGGAGAATGTCATATGGTCAGATGAAACCAAAATATAACTTTTTGGTAAAAACTCAACTCATTGTGTTTGGAGGACAAAGAATGCTGAGTTGCATCCAAAGAACACCATACCTACTGTGAAGCATGGGCGTGGAAACATCATGCTTTGGGCTGTTTTTCTGCAAAGGGACCAGGACAACTGATCCGTGTGAAGGAAAGAATGAATGGGGCCATGTATCGTGAGATTTTGAGTGAAAACCTCCTTCCATCAGCAAGGTCTTTCAGCATGACAATGATCCCAAACACACCGCCCGGGCAACGAAGGAGTGGCTTCGTAAGAACCATTTCAAGGTCCTGGAGTGGCCTAGCCAGTCTCCAGATCTCAACCCCATAGAACATCTTTGGAGGGAGTTGAAAGTCTGTGTTGCCCAGCAACAGCCCCAAAACATCACTGCTCTAGAGGAGATCTGCATGGAGGAGTGGGCGAAAATACCAGCAACAGTGTGTGAAAATCTTGTGAAGACTTACAGAAAACATTTGACCTCTGTCATTGCCAACAAAGGGTATATAACAAAGTATTGAGATAAACTTTTGTTATTGACCAAATATTTATTTTCCACCATAATTTGCAAATAAATTCATTAAAAGTCCTACAATGTGATTTTCAGGATTTTTTTCTCATTTTGTCTGTCATAGTTGAAGTGTACCTATGATGAATTAATTACAGGCCTCTCATCTTTTTAAGTGGGAGAACTTGCACAATTGGTGGCTGACTAAATACTTTTTTGCCCCACTCTACCTCTTTCCCTACTGTATTTATTTTATTTTATTTATTTATTTTGCTCCTTTTGCACCCCATTATTTTTATTTCTACTTTGCACTTTCTTCCACTGCAAATCTACCATCCCAGTGTTTTACTTGCTATATTGTATTTACTTTGCCACCTTGGCCTTTTTTTGCCTGTTTGTTTTACTCCATGTGTAACTCTGTGTTGTTGTATGTGTCGAACTGCTTTGCTTTATCTTGGCCAGGTCGCAATTGTAAATGAGAACTTGTTCTCAACTTGCCTACCTGGTTAAATAAAGGTGAAAAATTCACAGTTCCAGGCCCCCAGCATTGTATGGGAATTATACCTGAGCAGTGAGCTGGGCACCCTTGGTGACAATACACTGGGAACAGAGCATGGACATATAGCAACAAGGGGATTTACTGTAGCACAGGTGGCATGGGAACAACACTGCTTAATGTGAACATGTGGACATATGCCAAAAGTCCACCACAGCCACTAAATCTGAGTACATTCATGTTTGTTGGAGGCCTGTAGAAGCGTGATGGGAGGGTTGGACCAAGTAGTGGGAAAAGACAGTATTAACAGCTGTTAACGTGGTTTCAGTGTGGCCTATGGCCCCATTTGTCTCTCAGTTCCCAGTACTCATCATGTTGGCTAAAACCACACGTGAAACTTCTAAATCGGACCGCGTCCACATGACATAACTCGTGGATTATTTGTAGTGTGTATGTAGAAGAGATTAAGCTGGAATGATTGGATAGAAGGATGGAAACAGAGTGAATGCTTTTGTTTTTGTTTTAAATTAATGAGAATACAGTTTGCCGGGCAGTGGGATTAGAAAAATAACTCCAATGACCTTTCGGTAGACACTTTCTTAAGTTATTTTACACCCTGTCATTGGCTGTGTTTACACAATCTGTACACATCTTTTTTTCTGACTATCCACACAGTTTTATATGTTACCCATGTCAGATTTGCACATTCACACTGATATGCAAAGCCTCTGAAGTAGCATACAGATGCCGTGCTCATTTCCTGGCACTAGCTAGATTTCCATCCAATTGGCGAGATATTTTCATGCGAATATTTAAAAAAAATCAGCGTAAACACAAATTATGAATTTTCCATCAAATAGACTTGTTGTGGATAAAAATCCTTGCGTGATGACATTGTGCACACAAAATGTACTCTAGCCAACAGCTCGCAGATACAATACGTGTAGACTAGTCTACATTATGGATTATAGGTAAAAACTAGAATATTTGTCAAACGGAAGTCATTCATAAATCATCATGTCACCAGAATAAGACCCTCGATTTTTATTGGAAAGGAGCATCAAGATCACCGTGCGTGCACTTTCTCCACCCTGTGAATTGTATCATAAATTATTTCATCTGTAGCCTATAACCTGCATGGTTTTGGAAATCGTAGTGAGAGGACCACACTCCATATCATCGCGTGACTCCAAGTTTATCTCGATATGATGGTTATTATATCACTATTCTTGCGCGTATAGGCTTTTCCACCGCCATTTATTTCACAATACATTTTCCCGACACAAATATCTGCATTTTATAAAATTGTACCAAAACGTCATGCTTCCATCACACCTATTGTGATTTTTTTTTAATATGGTATGACTTTACTCTCACAAAAACTGTGGATGGAAACAAGTGTTCCTGGGTAGTTTTGTGGTAACGGCTGGTCGTGTAAAAAAACAAAAACACTTCAGAGGCAAAAGAATCTGAGTCCAAACCATCGAGATCCCATTAAATTATTCTAATTCTAATTCTAATTCCAATAACCTGAGGTCGCATATGGAGCACTACAATTTTATCAGGATTGAGATCCACATATGGATGTGGTCATATCTGAACTCAAAATATCAGATTCCATGTGTTTTTTTCTTCCAGTTTACACATTAGGGAAATATACAGTACCTGATAATAATACCTGATAATACCGAAAACTGCTGAAGCTCGTTGGCTAGTGCCAGTGTTGTCTAAGTGGTGAATATTGTTTCTCTCCAAGTCAGTTCTTTAGTGGAACTGAGGTAAACCGTGTTTTTGCAGTGTTTGATGTCCTTTCCAATCCCATGTGGGAAGCTAGAATGGTTAGTCAAGGACAGTTGGTGCTGCTGCCAAAAGCATTTCAGTGTTGTGTTTGCTTTTAACAGATGTGGGGTGGATTTAGGACCATACCAGAGAACTCTTCCAAGACACACAAATGCACAGGGGAAGTATTAAGTGTTCCTCTGCTACATACACAGAGTATAAAAAAACATTAAGAACATCTGCTCTTTCAGTGACAGACTGACCAGCTGAATCCAGGTGAAAGCTTTGATCCCTTATTGATGTCACCTGTTAAATCCACTTCAGTCAGTGTAGATGAAGGGGAGGAGACAGGTTAAAGATTGATTTTTAAGAGAGACAATTGAGATGGGTTGTGTATGGTCTACCACCCAAAGGACATCCATCCAACTTGACACAACAGTGGAAAGCATCTGGGTCAACAAGGGCCAGCATCCCTGTGGAACGCTTTCGACCTTGTAGAGTCCATCCCAACGAATTGAGGCTGTTCTGAGGGCAAATGGAGGCCCTCAGAACCTTTTATACAAAAGCCTTAGGACAGTAACTTTTGAACATTACATTTTGAAGAGAATTCTTTGGACAGTCACAATACCTTTTGGACAGTAACATGGTTTAAGCAGTAATAAAACACCATCAAACTTAATTGTGTTGTTGCTTTTATCTTCATGTTTAATTCATACAGTATATTCCTCACACACCAAATACAATATTTACAATTATACAAAGGTTACCTCAGTAAACAATTTAGACAACAATTTATACATTAATCATCCCAAAAATGTAGACAACCAAATGCCTTTCTGCAAAGCATACACCGTAACTACATTTAAAATAACATGAATTTCAGATTTTCTTTACTCCAAAAGTAAAGGTGCTATTACAGTGTTAATTTCCAGTATCCTCTCTGAGGAAATTCCAGTTCAATCTGAATGTATTGTTTATGTGTCCTCAGTAGTCTCAGGGTGTTCCCTGTGTCTTCAGATCAGCTAGTCTCTTCATCAGGGACAAAGACAAACTTCCTCTGAGGAACTTCCACCTGCAATTAAAAAAAACAACACCGATTTCTGTTAAATAAAACAGGACTTTTCTTATGCTAGGTTCCTCGAAAACAAAAGACTCCATTTTGTGATTCTGCGATTGCCACATTGTTTGCAAAATCAACAACACCCTACATATTACGCAAGGGCTTGCAAATTTGATCAATCACCGTACTATTACCGCATATATCAGTCAAATCGCCTAATATTACTGCATGAAACTGTCCGATCACCACACTACAAAAAAAGGTCTCACAAAAAATTCAACCAATCACCACACTTTTACAGCATAAAGTTAAGCCACATGTCAACAAATGTTTTCCCCGTCAGTGCATTTTCGTGATAAATTGGCCAAAACTCATCACAAAATGTCAGAAATGCAGCAGCAGTAGCAAACATTTTTGCCCACAAATATCACAAAAATGACTCTGCACTTTCCTTATTTACTCTTTGTTGTCAGAGTTCGTTCTGGCACGGTGAGGCCTCTCCCGTGTCCGTTATCGTAGCAGCCGTCCAACAGTCCTATTTATAACTCTAGTTAAGTGGCAGGCATCCACAGACTCTAGACCCTAGCCTTCTGAGGGCAACCAGGATTTGCCACAGTAACAACATAACAACATAACAAGCAGCTACCACACATTAATGGGCCCACAGAAACATTAGAGACTAGACTACTCTCCCGCTCCTTTCTCCTTCTTTCTTTCTTTCTCTCTCTCTCTCTCTCTCTCTCTCTCTCTCTCTCTCTCTCTCAGCCTGTGTTAGGGACTTCAACCATGGCTTGTGTTGTGTTTGGCTTTGTTCAGACATAACACAGCGCTTGATGATGGAAAGGTGTCATATGATCAGCGTCCATCGTAAAATAACATGTCAACCACAGGAGATGACTCAGATAGCGATGTTCCTCTGTCACCTGTCTAAATCAGACTGACCTCGGCGGTATGTGTTCCCTTTGACGGTAAGAACGCACCCCAAGGTTCTCAAAGCACAACCTTATTTATCTTTGACTGTTTAGACCAGATTCTTTCTCTCAGCCATTTTATATGAGTTGTCTTTGACATTTTCCAAGATGACATAGTGTCTCAGTCTGCTGGCTATGTCACAGAAAGGAACACTTTTCCAGATGGATACATGTTAATTAGTTTCCAGGGCTATTAGGCTGGTGGTGAAGAATTGGAGCATACAGTGTCGGTCCAGGAATACCCAGCCCCGGATACAGCTGGAATAGACTCCACGTTGGTAAGGGCCAATTGTTCTCCCTGCTTCTACACCTGCATTGCTTGCTGTTTGGGGTTTTAGGCTGGGTTTCTGTACAGCACTTTGAGATATCAGCTGATGTACGAAGGGCTATATAAATACATTTGATTTGATTTGATTTGATTTGTTTTTCCTAGCCATGTGACCTGACCAGAAAATAACTCTGGGCCCAATTGATGATGTATCAGACTATTAACACTCATAGGTGGTGTCTCACCAGCTGACCATCTTTAACCCTTAAACTCTTGTTAACTCTCATTGGCTGTGCATGTACATGCACGCACATGCACACACACACAATCTCACCTTTCTGAGGGAGCGGACAGTAGCGTTGCGGATGGAGTCCATGAGCTGGTCGTGTGAGGAGCGCAGTGGAGTGGGTGGCCTGCTGTGCTCCTGGTCTCTGTTCTCTGCCACTGGCCGCAGAGCGTTCTTCAGCTCCTTCAAGATACTGTTGGTCTCTTTCAATCCTTTCTTCCCCTTCTTCCCCTTCCCTTTCCCTTGCTTCTTAACGACCTCCTCGTGGAGCCTGATCACCTCCGCTATCTTCCTAGTCGGCTTCTTCTTCTCTGCCGGGGATTGGCAGGGCAGTGGGGGGGGTGGAGGAGGAGGTGGAGGAGGCGGCGGGGGAGCAGGAGGGGTCTGTTTCTTGGGGAGTTTGGGGGATTGCCAAGGAGACACCCGCGGGGAACCATAGGGCGAAGAACCCGGAGTGGCCTTCAAGAGAGCGGTCGTACGGGGGTTAACGGCCCCCTCTGGCCCCGCCTGCTGGTTCTGTCTCTGCTCCTGCAGGCGTTTCTGTCTCTGACGGTCCATGTTACGGGTCAGGATGCCTGTCATGCTCATCCGGGGGCCTGGCAGGTGGAACTGGTAACCCAGCTTGATCAGGGTGTGGTTCTCCCTCAGAACCTTCACCATCTCCATCTCCACCTGAGAGACAGAGAGAGAAAGAGAGGGGGGGGGGGGATCGTGAGGTTGTGCTTTTACCATTGCCTGAAAATGTGTGTCGAGCAGCAGCATCAAGACTGAATACCAAGTCCAAACTGACTGACCTGTCCTCCACACATGTGTCTCTGGTTGTGGAAGCGTAGCTCAGTCAAGGTGCTATTGCTAGGCAGAGCCTGGACCATAGCCAGAACCCCTTTCCCTGTCACATAGTTGGACTCGATGTTCAGGCTGATGATGGAGGTGTTTTCGCACAGCGTCTTGGCAATGGCCAGCGCCACGGGGTCGTCGGCATGCGTGTTGGCCAGGCTAAAGACACGCACGTGTGTGTTGGAGCGCAGTGCCTCAGCGAACTGGATTAGAGTTTCCTGTGAGATGTCCTCAATGTTGTTGAGGTTGATCTCTTTGAGCTCAGGGTCGTTATTAAGGACTCTTTCCAGGGCCTCGTCGACAACTATTGGGTTACTGTCGGCGTTGGGGTCAAGTGGAGGTGGGGGCGGGGTTAGTCTCATAGGCTCCACCCTTGGGGGTCTCAGGAGGCTAGGGGAGGAGATGGCGACTGACAGCGGTGATGGAGGACCAGAATCCTTTGGGGTCGCTGCTTTAAGCCTCTTCTCTTCTGGCTCCTCTTCATCCTCCTCTTCATCCTCCTCATTCTCTGTTTCAGCTTCCTCTTCCTCACTCTCCTCCTCCTCCTCTTCTTCTTCCTCCTCTTCCTCTTCATAATCTTTATTTTCTTTCTTGTTCTCGTCATCCTTCTCCTCTGCTTCGCTGTTGGTTTCTGTCACGCATTCTTCCTCACTCTTTTCGGCATCATCATCGTCATCCTGTTTAGACATAAGGTGTAAATCTCTCATTAATCTGACTCCGACACCATGGCCATGTTCTCTTTTAACAGTATTATGTCTAAAGTTAGACCTAAACGGGATGTAAGATTTGTATTGTTTTTGTGTGAAGGTCCTAACTGGTTCTCCATTATACCAGAAAGTGATCATTATTGAATAATTAAGCTTATTAATTGGTCAAACGTAATTTAAGGTTATCCATAAAGATCTGAGAGTAGCAAGCTAGCTGAGTTCAGACTCTCTCCTGATCACTGACCTGCTTGGGGCTGCTGGCTTCCCCTCTCTCATCCTCCAGTATCCTCTTGGTCTCCTTCTCCCAGTACTTCAACAGAGAGTCTCTACTGAAGGTGCCAGTGGGGGTCTTCTCCGTCTGGTCTCTCTGTCTCAGGCCGATGGGCACGTTGGCATCAGGGTCTATGTCTGCCAGCTCCATCTCCAGCTCTGCTAGCTCCTCTGGGCTGAGAGAAGCCAGTAGTTCATCCTCATCCACATCCTCATACTTACTCAACTCCCGACGGTACCCAAAACTGTTCATTGCTGAAAATGTTGGCCTCTGGGCTGGGCTCCAGGTAGATGGGGCTATGCGTGCCGTACGAGTCCGATCAGGGTGGGATCTTTCTGGGATAGGTTTCCGGTCAGAATGGAGTCTTTCTGGAGGTGTGGGTCCTGTCAAGTTCAGTCTCGGCCTGATCTGTTTGTCCTCTACTGCTTCAGTGAGAACAGTACCAGTGGTGTGTGCAAGGGGCCAAGCTGGGGTGTCTGTGTCGGTGGTGTGTGTGTGTGAGTGTGTGTCCTGTTCTCCTCTCTTCTAATCTCTCCAGCTGCTGCAGAGGCCTTAAGAGGGGGATCAGTGGAGTGCAACAAAGCGTTGGACCATGATGCACAGTCCTTTTTTTGGGAGGCGCTGCTCAGAGAGATAGACTAGAGCCACAAAAAGCATGTGAGCTCAGAGAGCAGAGCGGCCCTGGTCAGGCCTGTCAGCGGATCCCAGCAGCGGCCACATTGTTCGTGGCCAAAAAAAAGCCCAACCGGACCCAAGAGAGACAGAGAGCGAGTCATAGAGGCACATAACAAGAAGCAGAAACACAGCGGCCAACATACAGAGACACATAGCAACATTAAACACGTATTTACACACAGAGGGACATCACATCACACACAGAGAAACACACAGACATAGAAAGACATTCAGACTCAGAGACACACACCATGACATAAATGTTGTCTCAAATAGTACACTTTTCCCTAGGTGGCTCTGTTCAAATGTGGTGCACTGCATAAGGAATAGGGTGTCATTTCAGATATGCCTCTAGTAAGGACCAGAGTGGTTGTTTATCTGATAGGCGACAGCGTGAAGTAGGCCGTATTGAAATAGTCACTTTTCAAGTGTCTATCACCACTCAACATTGCTGTGTGACACCACTGGCCATCCCGTGGGATTAACTACTAAAGATAACATGGTTTCTATGGTAACGTGTTTCTTTGGAGCAGACTAATATAGCAATAATGTGGAAGTAGAGCTGTATCTTTTAGTGGGCTTTCATTTAGTACAATGGTTCCTGAAATACTGGGAATAACAATAGACGATTGCGACCGTGGGCTTATTTAAAAGAGGGTTATGTTATCATTTTAGGCTTGTCAGGGTAGAGTGGAGGAGCTTTTCTGAGAGCTGGCAGACTAGGCAGTGGGGATGTTCTCTATCTCTCTCTGCTATACACTGCTGGCTTTGGGCTTTTAATCAGACCTCTTTATACATCACCACTCTGTCTGACTGAATGAAAATGTGTACTTAGTTGGGGAACAAAAACGGTCTGTTTATCTACGGAGCTTTATAGAAGCTCTTCCGTTCTGTCAGTCTAAATCTTCTAATGAGCCTGAGTGATAACAGTCTGGCTAACACCTAACTCTCAAAGTCCTCCTGACTTCAAAGTCAGGAATGGCTCTTTGAAGTTGTGGGCACAATGCGCCGATAATGAAGGGGGCTGTGCTTTTACTGGTTGGCTCACCTCTGTGTCATTCTCACTCAAACAACCATAGGCACAGCCACACACAGGCCCAGAGCGCCGTCCCCCTCCCATTACAACGGTTGGGTTTTCCAATCCAAACAAAGGGGTCTCAATCCCAGAGGAAAAAAACATCATTTGAGCGAACCAATCAAACCCGTCGCTCAATTTCTGAGCGAATACTGCATTGACAAACGGCCTCCTTTGCAGACTAGCATGTCACAGCTCTCCCTGCTCTGGTCACGTGGGTTGCGTCAGCCAGGCTAGGGTGATAACTCTCTTTGGGTAAAGGGCTTGTTGTTGTAGGTGGCTAATTCCAGATATCCAAAATGGGTTTGACGTGTGTAGATGCATGATGTGTGCATACTGTTTCAGACAATGGGCAGTTATGTGGAGCCTACGATACCTTTCTGTGGATCTATTTCTATATACAGCAGAATTGTGTGGTCAATGCATTTTTTTGCATTGAATTGTGTAATGACACACAGAGAGGGGCTACTGTGAGTGAGGAGGATGGAGGATGGGCTTTAGGTCAAAGTGGTGTCAGGGAAATTCATATTATTCTGTATGTAAATATGTGACACTCTGTTTAGTATGATGTGTTACGTAACATTAGGTTACAGACCATTATGAATGGAGTAGTGGTCGTACAAATCTTACAAATTAGAGGACGTATAGTGTCATCCCACTGGACACACAATGTCATTTCTGCGTGGACAATTGGGTAATATTTGATTGAGACGTTGATCAATGAGATTACAATTTATATTCACCCAATCAAAAAGACAGCCAATGTCTCCCGAGTGGTGCAGTGGTCTAAGGCAGTGCTAGCTGTGCCACTAGAGATCCTGGTTCGAGTCCAGGCTCTGTCGCAGCCGGCCGCGACCTGGAGACTCATTGGGAGACGCACAATTGACCCAGCATCGTCCGGGTTAGGGGAGGGTTTGGCCAGCAGGGATGTTCATGTCCCATTGCGCTCTAGCGGCTCCTGTGGTCAGCTGGGTGCAATGCACGCTTACAAGGTCACCAGGTGTACGGTGTTTCCTCCTGTTTCTTTTGGGTAAGCGGGCAATGTGTCAAGAAGCAGTTATAGCCCCAGACCCATTGATCGCTCTGTTTGGTACAGTTGATGGGAATAACCAGGAGGGGAAGGCTGTCTCTCGTTGTACTCTATTAGCCAAAAGACTCATATTGCAATTTTGGAAATTGGAGACTGTACCTACCTTTGAAATGTGGTTACGGGATTTAGGGAATGTAATACACATGGAAAAGATTCTATACAATACCTCCAATAGAAGTCCAATGTTTTACAAAATATGGCAGCTGATACTGGATAAATGGTCTAGTCCCGCTTCATAACTGGGTTGATGATCTGCTGCTACTCTGTGCTGTACTCCACTCAATATTTATTTTTGGCTGAACTACACTGCTTGTAATGACTATATGCTGTCTTCTTATACTGTACATGTACCACCTAATAGGATTTAGTTTGATTTTGTGTATGTGTGAGTTTTGTTTTGTCCTCTAAATGTTCCATCCCATTCAACAGTACAATGGATGTCAATGTTTGTATCGCTGTCTTTTTTTAAATGTATTTTTTATTGGAAAATAATAAACATATTATAAAATAAAAAATAAAAAAAAGAATCAGTGCGGATCGGCTGGGTTGTGTTTCGGAGGACGCGCGGCTCTCGACCTTCGCCTCTCCTGAGTCCGTACGGGAGTACAGCAGCAATGGGACAAGACTGTAACTACCAATTGGATACCACAAAATTGGAGAGACAAAAAAAAAAAGACAGCCAAAAGACAGTTTCCAATGTGTTACCACTACGCTCTCAACTGTATAAAAACACAACCAAATTCCAATGGAAAAACAATGATTGACTTTTGGTTTGGTTGTCATCCAAATGTCTATTGCTTTAAACTATTTATAAGAACAGCATAGCTCAAATGGGAATATAATGTCAGATATTTTGTTGAATTATACAACATATTAATGTGTTATCACTGTACAACATCTAATAGCAGAACCAAATGACCTGGATTGCAGTTGAAATTACATTAAAAGTACATGGTGCAAGTAATAAATGCCGCTCGAGATTCTGCACCGATTATTACAGCAGTTTTGAAGATCTTCACAGTCCTGCGACAACCTATTCATGCTACTGTATCTTGAACATGCATGCTCTTTATGATTACATAAGTAGACATTTGTAGTAACAGTAACCTCAAAATGTGGCCATGGATGTGTTACTCATTTTAAGGTTGAATGTTAGATTAGTTTGTAAGATAGTCTTAACTTTGGCTATTTACTGTATTAAAAGTAATATTGAATTGTGTTTGGTTGGCAACGCAACCAAATATCAACATTTGAAAGAGATGTTTCTGCTTGGATAGTTCCATCTGTACAACTGAAACACTGTATCAATATGGCACCGGAGAAGAAGGCAGACGTTTTACGTGCCCCCAACCGATTGTGTTTTTTGTTTGTTTATTTGCATTGTTCGTAACTTTTTTTTTAAACTTAAAACTCATTTTGTTCATAATGTTGCCGCTACCGTCTCATATGACCGAAAATAACTTCTGGACATCAGGACTGCGATTACTCACCACGGACTGGCAGAATCCTTTTTTTCCTTTAAGGAGTCTGATGAGCCCAATGTGAACGATATACTGCTTTCATGGGAACAGGCCCAGATCCCCGTGATTTGCATGAAGAGGAAGCAGAGAAAAAGGTGACCGAGGGCGGGCTGCCTTCTGAGAATTCGTAGGCGATTGAATAAACCTCCACTTCCTTCCATTCTGCTAGCAAATGTGCTATCTTTGGACAATAAAATAGATGACCTGCGTGGAAGATTAAACTTCCGATGAGACATTCAAAACTGTTATCTTGTGCTTCACGGAGTCGTGGCTGAACGACAACACTATCAACGTACAGCTGGCCGGTCAAACACTGCACCGCAGGCTAGAACAGCAGCGTTTGGTAAGACAACGGGCAGGGGACTATCTATTTTTGTAAATAACAGCTGGTGCAAGACATTTAAGGATGTCTCAAGCTATTTCTCGCCTGAGGTAGAGTATCTCATGATAAACTGCAGACCACACTATCTACCTAGAGAGTTTTAATCTGTATTTTTCGTAGCTGTTCACATACCACCACAGTCAGAAGCTGGGACTAAGACAGCATTGAATGAGCTGTCATAAGCAATAAGCAAACAAGAAAACTCTCCCCCAGAGGTGACCTTTAAACAGGGCAAAATTCATAAGGCCTCAGTGCCAGATGGATTACCAGGACTTGCACTGTGAGCATGCGCTGACCAACTGGCAAGTGTCTTCACTGACATTTTCAACCTCTCCCTGTCCGAGTGTAATACCAACATGTTTTAAGCAGACCACCATAGTGCCTGTGCCCAAGAACACTAAGGTAACCTGCCTAAATGACTACCGAACCGTAGCACTCACGTCTGTAGCCATGAAGTGCTTTGAAAGGCTGGTCATGGCTCACATCAACACCATTATCCCAGACCCACTCCAATTTGCATACCGCCCCGACAGATCCACAGATGATGCAATCTCTATTGCACTATACACTGCCCTTTCCCACCTGGACAAAAGGAACACATATGTGAGAATGCTATTCATTGACTACAGCTCAGCTTTCAACACCATGATGCCCTCAAAGCTCATCAATAAGCTAAGGACCCTGGGACTAAACACCTCCCTCTGCAACTGGATCCTGGACTTCCTGACAGGCCGCCCCCAGGTGGTAAGGGTAGGTAACAACACATCTGCCATGCTGATCATCATACAGGGGCATTGCACCTGTTGTATTCGGCGCATGTGACTAATAACACTTGATTTGACTCTGGCTTTAATTCCAGTTTGTCTACAAACTAATAAGATACATTTTGGATTCACGTCTCCACCTCAACCAAAAATCACATTTAAAGAATAGGACTAAATCAAATCATATCATGCTTTAAATGCACATTAAATATGGATTTAGTGCTATTGTTTTAGACGTGAGTCCAACATATCAATTAGTCATTTGTAAACAAACTGGAATTAAAGCCTGACTAATTTAGTGGCACAGATGAAACTATCCAATCAAAAAATACATCTCCTTCGAATGTTGATATTTGGTTGCGTTGACAGCCAAACACAATTCAATATCACTACATTTCAAATCAACCAGAGTTTGAAATGCTAGGCCTATTGAATTGTCTATTTGTTGTTGAAGTCTGGGTTGAATTGAAACAATAGCTGTTGATGACTGCAAATGCTATATAGGCCTAAATAGCTGCTAGCTACCGTTTTCTATTAGAATGTTATTTTTAAGTAACACTGCATAATCCATAATCCTTTGAAAGAAAAGTAGGGGGAAAAAACAGAATGGACTGTCTAGTTATCCTACTGTTTTGACCGAACAAATGTCAATGAAAAGCATCACTGATCTATGAGTGATAAAGTATGGTTACATTTCATTTGCTCTGTTAAACCTACCCTTTGGAATGACTTCGATAGCAGCAGTGAATCTACAGTATTTCCTTTTTAAGTGGAGCTCTTTCTACAATCACTCTCACGATAGCGCATTGGTAATAGTCAGTGACAAATAGCTACGCAGGGATCGGCTTGGTTAAAACCCTGGATGGGAGACCAAAAAGTAGCTGTAGATAGATCAATTCTCCAGTAGGAGGTGCTACCCAGCTTGTTTTTTTCTTTCTGATAGTGGATATTACATTGAAGATCTGACGTTGTTATAAAGGTACATATCAAATTCAACATATTTTATAAAAGACTATGTTGAAATTTGGTTACCATGATGGCATAATCCTGTGGTTGAAATTTCAACCCTCAAAACAACAATTGACGTTGATTACTCTTTTCAAATCCAATGTATTGTCCACGACATTCCACGTCACAATACGTCTACTATTACATTGAAACGACATTGAGTAAACCAGTTTGGGAAGTGGGATATGTCTTACCCAGTCGTACAATAATATATGAATTGGATGATAATCATTAAAGTATTATACTTCTTTCTCTGAGACCAGGTTGCTGGTTGCATCTTGTCAACAGAGGAGAATTATGGGGAGGATTTAAGTTGGTGGTTAAGTGAATTAATGACAAAGGTTAGGCAAATTTAAGTAGAAGGTTAGGTGAATTGGGTTAAGTTTAGGATAAGGGTTAGGGGAATAATTAGCTAAAATCCTACAGTTGTCTCCCCATTAGCTCGAACGCTCAACCTTTGGAATGCTAGATGGTTGCAGATTACTCTCACCTTGAACAAATTCCCTACTTTTGTTTCTGTCTCAAGTAACGAGACCATTAGTAAGTATCATACGTCTTGGAGGTGCTAAAAAATGCGTAAGTATGTTTCATATGGTTCTGAGGCCAGACTGTTTAGGTAGATGACCAAAGACTTGTAGTACTCATAGTACTCATAGTATTCTCTTTGGTGTGACCAGGGAAAATGTCTATGGCAGGGTTCTCCAACCCTGTTCCTGTTCACTTCAACCCTAATCTAGATGGCTTATTCATCACAAAACCATTTGATGTTGCCAATTATTTTAATGAGTACTTTATTGGCAAAGTGGGAAAACTTTGGCAGGAAATACCAACAACGAACAGTGAAACATCAAATTCATGCATCAAATAACGAAAGAAAATTGTAAATTAGAATTTTGTCAAGTCAGTGTGGGAGAGGTGGAAAATGTTATTTTTTTTAATGACAAACCTCCTGGCATTGACAACATAGATGGAAAGCTCCTGAGGATGATAGCTGACTCTATCGCCACTCCTATCTGTCATATCTTTCATCTGAGTCTAGAGGAAGGTGTTTGTCCTCAGGACTGGAGGAAAGCCAAGTTCATTCTGCTACCCAAGAGTGGTAACGCAGCCTTTACTGGTTCTAACAGCAGACGTATCAGCTTGATGACAGCTCTTAGCAAACAGTGTGAAAAAATGGTGTTTGACCAAATACAAGGCTATTTCTTAGTAAACAAATTTGACAACAGACTTTCAGCATATAGAGAAGAGCACTCAACATGTACTGCACTGACACAAATGACTGATGAATGGTTGAAAGAAATTAAGAAGAAGATTGTGGGAGCTGTACTGTTAGATTTCAGTGCAGCCTTTGATATTATTGACCATGAACTGTTGTTGACAAAACTGATGTTTTATGGCTTTTCAACCCCTGACATATGTTTTATTCCGAGCTATCTATCGAATAGAACTCAGAAGGTTTTCTTTAATGGAAATCTCTCTAATGTCAAACATGTAGGGTGTGGTGTACCGCAGGGCAGCTCTTTAGGCCCTCTACTGTTTTCTATTTTTACCCATGGCCTGCCACTGACATTAAACAAAGCCTGTGTGTCCGTATATGCTGATGATTCAACCATATACGTGTCAGCAACCACAGCTAATGAAGTCACTTAAAACCTTAACAAGGAGTTGCAGTCAGTTTTGGAATGGGTGGCCAGTAATAAACTGGTCCTGAACATCTTTAAAACTAAGAGCATTGTATTTGGTACAAATCAATCCCTAAGCTCTAGACCTCAGCTGGATCTGGTAATGAATTGTGTGGCTGTTGAACAAGTTGAGGAGACTAAATTACTTGGTGTTACCTTAGATTGTAAACTGTCATGGTCAAAACATATAGATTCAATGGTTGTAAAGATGGGGAGAGGTCTGTCCATAATAAAGTGCTGCTCTGCTTTTTTTGACACCACACTCCAAAAAGCAAGTCCTGCAGACTCTAGTTTTGTCTTATCTTGATTATTGTCCAGTCATGTGGTCAAATGCTGCAAAAGACCTAGTGAAGCTGTAGCTGGCCCAGAACAGAGTGGCACATCTTGCTCTTCATTGTAATCAGAGGGCTGATATAAATAGTATGTATGCCAGTCTCTATTGGCTAAGAGATGAAGAGAGACTGACTGCATCACTTATTTTTATAAGAAACATTACAGTGTTGAAACTTCAAAATTGTTTGCGTAGTCAACTTACACACATGGGTCTTTTCACAGTCCCCAAATCCATAACAAATTCAAGAAAGCGTACAATATTATATAGAACCGTTATTGCACGGAACTCCTTTCTATCTCATAGTGCTCAAATGAACAGCAAACTTAGTTTCAAAAAACAGATAAAGCAACACCTCTCCCTTATTTGACGTAGATATTTGTGTGTATGTTATGATATCTAGGCTTCAGTATGTGTGCCTTTTATTTTTTTTTTATGTAGTTCTGTCTTTGAGCTGTTTATTAATGTTCTGTATTATGTCAAGTTTTCATGTTTTGTGTGGACCCCAGGAGGAGTCGCTGCTAATGGGGATCCTAACAAAATACCAAATAACAAATCTAGCTCACATGATTCTAATAATTAGCTGGTTGATAAACTGAATCAGGTTAGATAAAACTGGGATTAGAGCAAAAGCCTACAAGAGGTCAGCTCTCCAGAAACAGGGTTGGAGATCCCTGGTGTATTGTATGACTAGTGGGTAGGAACACAGTTTCCACTCCACTGTGTCTCTGAGCGGCAGGCTGGTGTTGACAGGGCAGGAATGCTGCTGTTCAGATAACAACAATAGTCTGGCAATGCTAGAACTCTCTCAACGTAATTCTACATTGGACCATGCTACTCTTGTCTATCCTCCACTAGCTGTGCCTTCACAACAACAGAACCCACGTTTGGTTCAGTGAGTTACCTGGGGTGTTCTTCACTTGAAACATTTCACTGGGGCGGCAGATAGCCTAGTGGTTAGCGCGAGGTTGCAAGATCAAATTCCTGAGCTGACAAGGTAAAAAATATGTCATTCTGCACCTGAACAAGGCAGTTTAACCCACTGTTCCTAGGCCATCATTGAAAATAAGAATTTTTTATTAACTGACTTGCCTAGTTAAATAAAGAAACGCTATGATTTCTGAATACAGCAACTGTAAAGGCCTAAGGCTTGGTTGGAGTGGAGGATACCAGGCACTGCATAGGACTATAGTCATGTGTGTGGATGCTGATTGTAACATTACCACCAAATGGTATTTTAGGGTTACTCGACTTTGCTTTGGGAAAACGGCCAAAATCCTAACATGTATTTGGGGAATGTTACGAGATCTGGCTCATACACTCTCTGTGTGCCAGGGAGAGTTGAGCTGAGGGTTGCACTACACAGCAGGATCATTGAGTTAGCCAGCTAACTCCTAAATATTCTTAAATAACTTCTTATTTGTTTCAGAAAGATACGCTTGGAATGGTCTAATTGATTCAACTTCCTAAAACACATACAGTATCTAAGTTAAGCTTTCATAATAAACCCGAAAATGTATAGTTATTTCTGGTTGTTTATCAAAGTTAGCTGGCTAACTCATTGATTCTGCTTTGTAGTACACCCAACAGGCCTCCGTAGCCTTGTTTCTACCTGGTTCAAACATGCATCCAGTCCTGATCTTGTCAATATTCACATTTTCAGACATTCTTTCAAAATAATATGTATTTACTTATTTTAAGACTCATATTGAGTCACTTGTCAAGGATTTTAGAGTGTTGGATAATGATGATTTAAATTGTTTCACTGTCCAGATCTGTCTACACTTGCACGCCTGACTACCTCCGGAGGTTGTCAGGGAAATCTGATCACAATCGGATCACAATGCATCTTTTAATCGTCTACACATGTCTACAAATGTGGGCACAATCAGAATGTGGACAAGATCAGGACAAATAATCCATGTTAGCACCAGGTATAAACAGGGCTAGTGACAACACAGTCTCAGATCCAGAGCTCCTCAACTAACTCCCAGAACCTCGAGGGTATAATATGGATGTCTAGATCTCTCTAGATTTAAGCCCTGGTCTAATGAGTCAGGTAGGTGTCAGGGTCACTGTAAAAGTCAAGAGTCCATTGCAGCAGAGTCATTCAGACCAGTGTCCAGTGAGTGTTTAGCTCTATGTATAAACTGAATGAGCTCTGAGAGTTATTTTTAGTCCTGACCTGCTTTTCCCATGGGGAGATCTTGAGGAGTAGATCACACTACATGCACTGTACCATGATGCACAGCTGTGCTGTCTAATGTATGCAGTCTAGTAGAAGTAGATGTACTATGGTAAGGACTATTCAGACTATTCAGAGAGCATATATCAGTGTGACAATAAATGTAGTTATTACAAACATTACACAACAAGTACACTTGCCATACTTCATATAAGCATAAGTATATGAGCTAAAGCATTATGTGATAGATCAGTTATGTACAGAACAAGATAATTTTTTCTTCTAAATATGTTTTCATTGATATAGTCCTCTTATGAGTGTGTGGCTGCCAACCCACCATACTCGTCGTTCTCCCTGTAGGTGAGGTAGTGTTTGAGTGACGGGGGGAACGGTACGGCAGCCATGACCTGAGGGTCATTCAGTCTTCTAGGGGTCATCTGTCTCCTAATGACCAAACGACACTGGTGCTGCAGGGACCGCGGGTTGTCTGGGGATACACACACATGGACGGGTACACACACACACACACACACACACACACACACACACACACACACACACACACACACACACACACACACACACACACACACACACACACACACACACACACACACACACACACACACACACACACACACACACACAAAAAAAAGTATGTTTATTAAGTCTGTTAATTCTGTTCATGATGGCGAGTTGATCTGTAAGATAATTCAGTATTTGCATTCCCACAGTTTTCCCACAGTTTTTTGTCCACAATTATTGTATTTGTGATTAAAAGAGGACGTGGATTACGCTTATTAGCAATGATGCTGCCTTACCCAGAATGTCACAGATGTCTGGCCACTCTTTCTGTTTCTCCAGGACCCGTAGGAGGTTGGGGCAGATACGTGGGTGTCTGATGTAGTCCAGAAGCATCCGTACCACACTCCCCGCCAGGTTGACCACCGACGACAGGGAGATGATTTCACAGAACTGGAGCAGAGAGCGAACAGGACAGCGAGACTGACATTAGAGGGACAAACACTGGAACTGGACTTGCTGTTATGTTCTAAGTTAGACCAACACATTCTACATCAGTGGCGGCCAACCCAGGTCATAGAGGACCACATTGTGTGCAGGCTTTTGTTCCAGCCCAGAACAAAAATACAGAACCTGCCTCTCTCCAGAACCAGGACTTGTCTACTTCCTGTATTCTAAATCAAAGTTTGGGGGCCTACTCCTGTTGTACTGGAAGAGACCAGGAATAGGCCTACATGACTTACCGGAGCTCTGCAGTCCTGGTTATAAAATAAAGTTCTTCTATGGTTATTTCGGTAGTCGACCCAGGAGTCGCAGTCCATATCCTGCCCGTTGCCATGGTTACACATGAAGCACTTGTCTACGTCGTAGCCGTTGTTGAGCAGCAGACGCAGAATCATGTGATCTCTGAGACAGTACTGCAACGCGGTGGGAAACAGTGTATCACTGATCATTCTGAAGTAGCAGTTGACCTCGGCACCCCTGGACAATAGCAGATGCACCAGCTCATACCTGGGGTCGGATGGGATAGGGTTAGAAAGGTGATGTCATAGAAGAGAGACCAGGAAGTAGGCAATACATGGGAGCTAGGTTGAAGATAAAAGGTTAAGACAACATCATAATTACAAGCGGAAGCAGATTTTTTTTTTCTCATGGGACCTAGCATGGGAGCCAACAAACTGTTCCAATAGATAGAAGTTGGTGACGTCACTCCTGTGTTCCATTCAGTTTCATTTAAACAGTGCATTCGGAAAGTATTCAGACTCCTTGACTTTTTCCACATTTTGCTATGGATTAAAATTGATTAAAAAAAAAAATCCACATCAATCTACATACAATATGTGGGGATGTTTTTCAGCGGCAGGGACTAGGAAACCGGTCAGGATCGAGGGAAAGATGAATGGAGCAAAGTACAGAGAGATTCTTGATGAAAACCTGCTCCAGAACGCTCAGGACCTCAGACTGGGGAGAAGGTTCGCCTTCCAACAGGACAATGGCCCTAAGCACACAGCCAAGACAACACAGAAGTGGCTTAAGGACAAGTCTCTGAATGTCCTTGAGTGGTCCAGCCAGAGCCCGGACTTGAACCCAATCTAACATCTCTGGAGAGACCTGAAAATAGTTGTGCAGCGACGCTCCCCATTCAACCTGACAGAGCTTGAGAGGATCTGCAGAGAAGAATGGGAGAAACTCCCCAAATACAGGTGTGCCAAGCTTGTAGCATCATACCCAAGAAGACCCGAGGCTGTAATTCGCTGCCAAAGGTGCTTCAACAAAGTACTGAGTAAAGGGTCTGAATATTTATGTCAATGTCATATTTCAGTTTTTTATTTTTAATACATTTCCAGAAAAAAATCTAAAAACAAGTTTTTGATTTGTCATTATCTGGTATAGTGTGTAGATGGAGGGGGGGGGGGGAAACAATTTAATCAATTTTAGAATAAGGTTGTAACATACAAAATGTGGAAAAAGTCAAGGGGTCTGAATACTTTCCAAATACACTGTAGCTACAATGCCTTGCAAAAGTATTCATCCCCCTTGGCGTTTTTCCTATTTTGATGCATTTCAGACTATAATTTAAATAGAAAGAGAGAGGCAGAGAGGGCATTAATGAGAGAGGCAACAAAGAGACCAAAGATAACCCTGAAGGAGTTGCGATGCTCCACAGTGGAGATTGGAGTGTCTGTTCCTTAGGACCACTTTAAGCCGTACATTCCACAGAGCTGGGCTTTACAGAAGAGTGGCTAGAAAAAAAACATTGCGTAAAGAAAAAAATAAGCAAACACATTTGCTGTTCGCCAAAAGGCATGTGGGAGACTACCCAAACATATGGAAGAAGGTACTCTGGACAGATTTTTTTTTTTGGCCATCAAGGAAAATGCTCTTTCTGGTGAAAACCCAACACCTCTCATCACCCCGAGAATACCATCCACACAGTGAAGCATGGTGGTGGCAGCATCATGCCGTGGGAATGTTTTTCATTGTTCAGAAACTGGTCAGATTTGAAGGAATGATGGATGGCACTAAATACAGGGAAATTCTTGAGTCTTCCAGAGATTTGAAACTGGGACGGAGGTTCACCTTCCAACAGGACAATGTCCCTAAGCATACTGCTAAAGCAACACTTGAATGGTTTAAGGGGAAAACATTTAAATGTCTTGGAATTGCCCAGTCAAAGCCCAGGCCTCAATCCAATTGAGAATCTGTGGTATGACTTCAAGATTGCTGTTCCCCCACAGAACTCATCCAACTCGAAGGAGCTGGAGCAGTTCTGCCTTGAAAAATGGGCAAAAATCCCAGTGGCTAGATGTGCCAAGCTTATAGAGACATACCCCAAGAGACGTGCAGCTGTAATTGCTGCAACAGGTGGCTCTACAAAGTATTGACTTTGGGGGGGGTGAATAGTTATGCACTCTCAAGATTTCATTTTTTTGTCTTATTTCTTGTTTGTTTAACAATAAAAAGCATTTTGCATCTTCAAAGTGGTAGGCATGTTGTGTACATCAATTGATATGAACCCCACAAAAAATCTATTTTCATTCCAGGTTGTAAGTCAACAAATAGGAAAAATGCCAAGGGGAGTGAATACTTCCGCAAGCCACTGTATTGCAGAGGTTGTTTGTGAAACATATTAAGTAAGGAATAACTCTCAAGCAAGGAATAACTTTTCCTAAGGGAGACATAAAGACTTGCGTTATCCCAAAGTTAACACCTGCTGTAGGCTTAGTTCTAACACAGTCTTGAGGTCTTAACACGGTCTTGAGTTACCCATACAAACACGGCCTCATACCTCCCAGCGCGTACAGCCACCAGGAAGCAGCGTAGCGGGTCCAGGTCAGTTTTGGCGCCGGCAGCCAGCAGCATCTCTGTGCAGGTGAGATCACTGTTGGATACGGCGAAGTAGAGCGGACTCCGCCTCATGTCCCCGTAGTTCTCTGGTAACACAGTATTAACAACACGCTCAACTTATCCATTTCATTTCATTCTTATCCACAACATTTTACAGTTAAAACATGTATAATCAGAAGCCTGTATGCAGGTTTGGCCTCAGGCATAAGCGACATAAGCGGTTTCTTAGGGCCCCCTGCCACTAGGAACTCAGTCGGGGATGAGCATTAGAATAGTAGAATACACAATGTGCCATTTTGAAATGTGTTTGTGCATCGGCAGTTTTTCTCTTGTTATGTCAGTCACTGTCAGTCATTCAATTAGCCCATGTCAGCTAACATTTTTTAGATTGGTAAATTAGTCTAGACAGCATGAAGGGAACGTACCCAGGGGCCTTGACCTCCAGGGGGGCCCCCATTGGCCCACACAGGAATCAACCTCACAACTCTGGAGTTACAAGCACCTTCCTCTTGGACAGGTCTCCCTTATAAAAGAGATTGTGTGTCCATGTGTGTGCCCAATTGTACAACCTGGTTTGTGTGTGTCCATGGATTGTACCTGAGATGTGTGTGTCCAGCTGAGCATTGACATCGAAGCCTTTCTCTATGAGCAGCTCCAGACAGTCAACATGGCCTCCATCTGCTGCCGAGTGGACTGGGCTCTGGCCAGACAGACGGATGGCTCTCTTAGTTGTGATGGGGATGAAGGTCCTCAGAGCACTGGGACAAACCAAAACATCATAGATCAGATTGTTGATTATACCAGCACTGTTGATTATGTTGTTGAAATAAGGTCTGGACTATGAACTGAACAACTGCTTCTAGACCCAGGGATGGATCATTCCTCAGGGACAATGCTTTCTAAGAACTGGATAATCAGATAACTCTCTAGCCAAATACATATCTTGATCAATTGATTTCCACAAAGACCGGCATGCTTTCCAGTAGTTGTTCTCAACATTCTTGTTCTAGACTGTTAGTAATATATGCCATTTAGCAGACACTTTCATACAAAGCAATTTACAGTCGTATGTGAATACATTTTTACATACGGGATAGTTTACATCCTGGGAATCGAAACCCACATGCTCTACCAGCTGAGCTACAGAGGACCGCGTAGTAAGAGTCGGCCACTCACAGGATGTGTCCCTCATAGGCAGCTCTGTGTATGGGCAGCTGGCAGGCCAGACTGGCTATGTTAGGGTTGGCTCCAGCTTGCAGGAGGAGGTATATGCAGTCCAGGTTCCCTGAGCCGGCTGCATCGTACAGAACACTGTCTCCGTTATACGCCTGGGCGTTCACGTCGCCACCTGGTGGGAAAGGAGGACGATTAACCCTACTCTAGTCCTGTGTAGACTTCTGTTCAAGCCAACCATTTTTGAATGGAACGGATATTTACATTCAACTATTTTTCAGTTCCTTGTAATTGTATTTTTGGTTATTCTTCGACAATGTTAATTTTCCTTTCGGTATGACAATGAATGTAAAATGTTTACATTATTCATCAAGGAAAATCTAAGGCCTCTGATTGGCTCGTACCGTTCTTTATGAGTATATCCAGGACCTCCACGTGGGCGTACTCTGCTGCGATGCCCAGCGGGGTGACATTGTGCCCATCTACAGCTGTCACCTTGGCCCCATGTCTCAGCAGAAGCACCAGGATGGCACTGCAGCCCACCTGGCAAGATAACCCACACTTTATAAGGAGTATATAAAAAATATTGTTAATATTGTTTTTTTTAATGGCATTCCAGCACCTGGATGATAGGAGAGATGGCTGAAGAAGAAATATAAACAAGACTACAGGCGTAACTTGATCTCACCTTGGCTGCCTCGTGAATGGCCATCCACTTCTTCAGACACACCTGTTCCACGAAGGCCCCACAAATGATCAGAGTGGACACCATGTCATATGATCCCTGTCTCACCGCTAACACACATCAACACAGGACAACACATAACAAAACAGCACATGCATGCTTGATTGACAACACAGAACAGTGCTTGAATACAGTACTGTGTGTGTGTGTGTGTGTGTGTGTGTGTGTGTGTGTGTGTGTGTGTGTGTGTGTGTGTGTGTGTGTGTGTGTGTGTGTGTGTGTGTTACCGAGCAGCAGTGGGGACTCGTTCAGGCTGTTGGTTTTGTGTGGAGACGCTCCATGCTGCAGTAGAGTCCTGACGTTCTCCAGCAGACCCTCCTGAGCAGCCAGAATCAACGCTGTGTCACCGTCTGCAGTCACATCATCCACAGTCACATCACAGGAAGCTGCAGGGTCACACACACACAAAAGTAATGGGAATTAAACACATGTCTTAGGTGCTTCATTAGTATATCCCAGTAGCAGAGTGTTATAGAAGCAGTACTGTAAGTGGCTACTGATATTTAAGGTACTAGTTGTGAGGTACTGCTGGTGGTATGTGGTCCTCTCACCCAGCAGGACCTGATCCAAGACCTCTCCCTGGGACTGCACAGCGGCTCTGTGTAGGGGAAGCCACCCTCTGCTGTCCCTCTCTGTGAAAGCCTGCAACCCAGACAGCTCCTGCAGGGTACACACATCACCTAGGGAGAGACACAACACAGAACCCTACATTAGGGTTATGGCTAGCGTTATGGCTAGGGTTAGGTTTGAACCCTGATGTGGACATAAAGCTAGGGTTAGGGTTAATGGCTTAAGAGCAAGAGTTGGGCTAAGGCAGTTTGAAAGGCACGGTCGGTGAGGGGTAGTCCTACCTTGCTCGATGGCAGTCACTATCCTCAGATAGTCACCACTGACTGTTGGTATGCTGTTGAGATATGGGTAAACTAAGTCAGGGAGAGGTGACAAACTTTTTGCGGGATGTGCGAATAATACATTCATGTAAATCCTCTCCATTTTCTGAATACCTGTCTATTGATACATCTCGAATACTCTCTCGAATGGCATACTCAATAAGCTCCTCCTCACATCTATCGACGTCCTCCATTCCTACAGAGAAATAAAATAGAAACACCATGGACCTCAATACTCATGTCACTGCAGTCCGCATAGATCAACAGACACATTCCTAAACTATAGGCATACAGACAGGAATGACATTGCAATGACAAATTGAGAGGTTTTAAAGCACCTTCGTCACTATCAAATATCCCAATGAATGGGCAACTCCAGTCTTATCTGTAAAATCTTCAGTGAAAGTCCCAGTCTCCGGAGGTTTGTTGGCAGCCAAATAAATTTTACATTGGTGTTTGCAGGAGTAATGGGATATTTTTAGACCTGCTTGTAATATCAGCCCCACACGCTCTGAGAATGCCTGTCACGCTGTCACATGCAGTGCTTCACTATCACACTAAACACAGTTTATCATAATATGATTGAATTTACTATAGGATCCATACAGTATAGACAGGCTGTCTGGCTTAATGCATTATTTTTTTGATATTGCTAGTATGTGTAGTGTACCCACTTCATTTGCAATACTTATTTTTCCAATCTAATCATTGAACTTGTATTGTAGGAGACGTTAGTTAATAACATGCATTTAGGCTACTGAATAAGAGGACTCATGTCCACTTACTATCAAACATGTTGAGCTTTTATTTTGAAAAAAACGAGGACTTGTTGACGTCATTTTTATTCGACAGAAGTGACCCAGAATCCATTGCGCCCCAAATCATGGCTGGTGTTCTGAAAAAGGTACGAGTGGAGGTCATGTTATGATTATGATTTTGTGAAAATGTAATGTGCTTCGGCTAATTCAGTTAGTGCCCTTTCATTTTACAATTGATATGAGCGTTGTCGCTTTCTATTGACAAGCAACTTACATGGCTGACACGATGCGATCTCAAAGCTACACGGCGTTGTATCCATACGTTCTGTAATGTTCCGCCTTCCTTCTGAATGCCGTATGACTATTTTACTCAGGAGGTTACTAGCTAACTTGCTAGCTCATTGTGTGTAATATTTTCCCCAGACCACAGGCTTGGTGGGACTGGCCGTGTCTCACAACCCTCATGAGGTGAGTCCCCAGTAATGGCCATAATATACAGCTTTAGTAGTTGTGTAGCTGCTGTAATGACCATAAACGGCAGTACTTTTGTCTTTAAATGTAACTGTGTGTGTGTGTGTGTGTGTGTGTGTGTGTGTGTGTGTGTGTGTGTGTGTGCCCTCAGCGCCTGAGGATCCTGTACAGTAAGATCCTGGCGTCTCTCCAGATCATCCCTCAGGACGCAGCCTACAGAAAGTACACAGAACAGCTTGTCAACGACCGCTTTGAACTTATCAAAGCTGTAAGTTACACTCCAACCATGGTCATGTTCACAGCTAGACCAGGGTCAGGTTAAGTTTAACACAGTAGAAAACCCTTCCTACCAGCCCTCATTGTGACTGATTTCATGTATTAGCTTAAACTTGTATGAACCTCTGTGAGGTTATCCCCTTGTTGACTTTTATATTTGATATCATGTTACGAGATATTGTTTGGGATGGCATCTGTGTGTTTAAATCCATATAGATCATTTTATTTTCTGTCTTCATTTCAATGGAAAGGAGCCTGATGTGGAGAAACTAGAGAAGAAAATCAACTCTGGTCAGATCGAGGAGGTCATTCACCAGGTACAGAGAGGAGCCTCACACTATTTTTATTGCTTTGTATCTTCCTCCTAGAGTTGCTTTTTCTAGCCCTGTTTATACCTGGTTTCAACATGCGTCCGTTGTCCTGATCGTGTCCAAATTCGGGTTGGGCCCACATTTGTTGACAGGTGTAGACAATCAAAAGACACATTGTGATCTGATTGTGATAATTTCTTACTGACCACCTCTGGAGGTAGTCGATGATACATCTTGTGCGGATATCCTTGAAGTGGATACCTAAAAATGGTCATTAAAGATCGCATGGCACCTACTCGTAAGAGTAGGGCTGTTAACCCCCGGTGTCCTGGCTAAATTCCCAATCTGTCCCTCGGGTACCTAATCATCCCCAGTTTACAATTGTCACATTCATCCCTCCTCCTCTCCCCTGTAACTATTCCCCAGGTCGTTGCTGTAAATGAGAATATGTTCTCTGTCAACTTACCTGGTAAAATAAAAAGTGTAAACAAATCCGGACAACGAAAGCGTATAAATTTGGCTAACTAAGGTTGTCCCGGCCTCTCAAAAAAAAAAGAAAGCAAACCGACCAGTTGAATTAAGATCATGGTCTTTAGAAACCAAGTGCCAACTGGCACTGTGCGTCCAGCGCTGATTAAAATTGGAATATAGAAAAATATGTTTGACATATTGTCCCGAATGAAAGAAGAAAGGGTTCTCCCGTTCTCACATCCAATGCCAGCGCAAAATCAGATGTTTGAAAACATCATAGGCTACAGACAGGCCAAGGACTGTAATACCAAAATGTAAACGGAAGTAAAAATGTATCGGCAGGGTGGTGAATAGTCTTTCAGTTGCTATATCAGATATGAAAATAAGTCATATTATAATGCAATCCTTTTCAGATATCAATAAAGTGCAGAAGATGTTCAAACTGATGCGTAAAGGCGCATAGCTTTTTGTAGCCTAAGTATGAGCGAGGCTACTGTCCAATAGGCCAATGTAGGCTTAAATTACGATGGACTCTTCAGGCTACTGTCCAATAGGCCAATGTAGTCTTAAATTACGATGGACTCTTCAGGCTACTGTCCAATAGGCTAATGTAGGCTTAAATTACGATGGACTCTTCAGGCTACTGTCCAATAGGCTAATGTAGGCTTAAATTACGATGGACTCTTCAGGCTACTGTCCAATAGGCTAATGTAGGCTTAAATTACGATGGACTCTTCAGGCTACTGTCCAATAGGCCAATGTAGGCTTAAATTACGATGGACTCTTCAGGCTACTGTCCAATAGGCTAATGTAGGCTTAAATTACGATGGACTCTTCAGGCTACTGTCCAATAGGCTAATGTAGGCTTAAATTACGATGGACTCTTCAGGCTACTGTCCAATAGGCTAATGTAGGCTTAAATTACGATGGACTCTTCAGGCTACTGTCCAATAGGCTAATGTAGGCTTAAATTACGATGGACTCTTCAGGCTACTGTCCAATAGGCTAATGTAGGCTTAAATTACGATGGACTCTTCAGGCTACTGTCCAATAGGCTAATGTAGGCTTAAATTACGATGGACTCTTCAGGCTACTGTCCAATAGGCTAATGTAGGCTTAAATTACGATGGACTCTTCAGCTTACTTTTAGATTGACACTTTGTTCCTTTATAAAGCCATTGCTTTACATGCTTGTTCCTTTGCACTTCTTATAGATTGCTGCTTTTATCCATGCATTTTCATAATTTGACCACGCGTCTTGCTATCAAATCAATGTTATTAGTCACATGGGCCGAATACAACAACCCACAACCTTACAGTGAAATGCTTACAAGCCCCTAACCAACAATGCAGTTAAAAAAAAAAAAAAAAAATGGATAAGAAATAAGTGTAAAATAACAATAGCGAGACTATATACAGGGGGGTACCGGTTAGTTGAAGTAATATGTACATGTAGGTAGAGTTATTAAAGTGATGATAGTAGATAACAGTGTTAAAGGGGGGTGCAGGCAATGCAAATAGTCAGGAGTCTTATTGCTTGGGGGTAGACGCTGTTTAGAAGCCTCTTAGACCTAGACTTGGCGCTCTGGTACCGCTTGCTGTGCAGTAGCAGAGAGAACCGTCTATGACTAGGGTGGCTGGAGTCTAGGACACTTTTTAGAGCCTTCCTCTGACCCCGCCTGGTATAGAGGTCCTGGATGGCAGGGATCTTGGCCCCAGTGACGTAATGGGCCGTTCGCACTACCCTCTGTAGTCCCTTGCGGTCAGGATGCTCTCGATGGTGCAGCTGTAGAAACTTTTGAGGATCTGAGGACCCATGCTAAATCTTTTCAGTATCTGGAGGAGGAATAGGTTTTGTCGTGCCCTCTTCACGACTGTCTTGGTTTGCTTGCACCATGTTAGTTTGTTGGTGATGTGGACATCAAGGAACTTCAACCTGCTTCACTGCAGCCCCATCGATGAGAATGGGGGCGTGCTCGGTCCTCTTTTTCATGTAGTCTACAATCATCTCCTTTGTCTTGATCTCGTTGAGGGAGCGGTTGTTGTCCTGGCACCACATGGCCAGGTCTCTGACCTCCTCCCTATAGGCTGTCTCGTCGTTGTTGGTGATCAGGCCTACCACTGTTGTGTCATCGCCAAACTTAATGATGGTGTTGGAGTCATGCCTGGCCGTGCAGTCGTGAGTGAACAGGGAGTACAGGAGGGGACTGAACACGCAACCCTGAGGGGCCCGTGTTGAGGATCAGCGTGGCGGATGTATTGCTACCTACCCTTATCACCAGGGGGCGGCCCGTCAGGAAGTCCAGGATCCTGTTGCAGAGGGAGGTGTTTAGTCCCATGGTCCTTAGCTAATTGATGAGTTTTGAGGGCACTATAGTGTTGAACGCTGAGCTGTAGTCAATGAATAGCATTCTCAAATAGGTGTTGCTTTTGTCCAGGTGGGAAATGGCAGTTTGGAGTGCGATAGAGATTGCATCGTCTGTGGATCTGTTGTTGCGGTATGCAAATTGGAGTGGGTCTAGGATATCTGGGATAATGGAGTTGATGTGAGCCATGACCAGCCTTTCAAAGCACTTCATGGCTACAGACGTGAGTGCTACGGTTCGGTAGTCATTTAGGCAGGTTACCTTAGTGTTCTTGGGCACAGGCACTATGGTGGTCTGCTTAAAACAAACTCGGACAGGGAGGTTAAATGTCGGTGAAGACACTTGCCAGTTGGTCAGCGCATGCTCACAGTACACGTCCTGGTAATCCATCTGGCTCTGTGGCCTTGTGACCTGTTTAAAGGTCTTACTCACATCGGCTGTGGAGAGTGTGATCACACATTCTACCCGGAACATGTTGAGGTACCGTTAGTGAATTATCAGTGATTGATCAAACTAAACCATGGTAATTCTCCCAACATGTCACTTTTTTGTATTCCTTTGGTACCGTTTAGGCCTATACTAAAGGTTATTTACAATAATATAAAGATAATGGATGTAAACAATGATGCGTAAAGAACAAACCTATCCAGACCTGTTTGGATAATGCGTTGCGCCATTCAGAGATGGACTTTGTAGCCGACTCTAACTTAACCTGTTTGTTTTTACTGTGTGCATTAGGGCTTAGTCATATTTGTATTCATACTGTGCAATAATTGTATTTTGTATACGCATCCAGATTGTTTGTGGGGTGACGTTTTTAGGGATGGGAGAGATTCTCTTAATATTTATTTGTATGGCTGCTGGACAAGTCGAGGTTATCGGCACAGTAGTCCGTTACGCCCAGTCTTTAAATCGTTGGATAATAAAAGTAGGCTCTAATGATGAGTTTAAAACTATTGATTATAAAAGCGTGCTGTTTTCTGTCTTTTATACAGCTTGTGTCATAATGGGAGGTCGGATTAATATGCATACAGGAAGGGACCAGGGAATCTGGTCACAATAAGGTCGAAGTGGGCAGATAAGAATCACATTTTATTACCGTGTGTAGACAGACGCATGTCGATCTGATCACGTCAGCCATGTTAATGCAAGGTGTAACCAAGGCTACTGAGACATTGTTTTGTTTCTTAAACGATTTTGAAGCATTCAAAAACCTCCCGCATACTGTATCTCTCTTCCCCATTTATCCTACATCCCTTGCCTTATCTGACCCACTAGTTTCCTCTTCCCTCCAGGCGGAGTGTGAGTTGGCACTATCCAGGAAGATGGCGGAGTGGAAACCATGGGAACCACTGATTGAAGAGCCCCCTGTCAACCAATGGAAGTGGCCTGTTTAAAGACTACTTCCTGTATTTATCATATGTCTGTTTGTGTCAATGTGTAAGTTCTTCATGCTCCATTCACAATGAAGCATGTACAAATAAAGCAGTGGAAATATTTTCCCTATCCTTGTAAAAACTAATCTTTGACATTTTGCCTTGTGGGTGATACATTTAAAAAATGAAAATTCAGACAGTTTACACAACTCAGCCAAACCAAGGAGAATGAATGGAAGTTAAAAAGTAAGATACTATTTATTGAAAAACATGCCAGTCCTGATCTTGTCGTGATTGTGCTCATTTGTTGCAAAACGATTAGCTAACCGCATTTAATATACCTCCTTTGAGAAAGGGTGTCGTTCTATCCTAATGTACCCCATATATTTAAAGCTGTTCAGTCAAAGTTAACTTAGAAATATAATTGGGTAAGATTGGATAACAGAAGTCACAACTGGGATTCAAACTGACAACCATGTGGGTCGCAACCTGTGTGTAATGCCCCTGTGGACAAGATCAGGACACATGCTGCATATTACGAGGTATAAACGGGGCTCAAGATTACAAGCCTTCCTCGGGGAGCCCTCTTATCAGGCACAACAACTTGTTTTACTTCTCGTTTTATTATAACCACAACCATAGAGCTTTAGACCCACAGTACAGCATTAAAGACAGAACATATGAACAGTTCGACAGGGCTCTAATCAATCCATATCGCTGAAGTGTTATATTTAGCGAGCTATTAATCTAAAGGTAGTTTACGGCAAACCCAGCAGGAACATTGCATTTCAATTACGTAGAATTTCCACCATATAGATTGAATAGAGCACTTAGGTTAACTATTATTAAAGTCCTACCATCAATCATTCCTTATGATAATTATTGTTAACCAGTAAAGCCCCTACCAGTAACTAGCAAGCATTTATTTCCCCGTTCAATAGTATGAAGCACAGGTAACTTCCCCCTTGTGCTGCCCTCTGTGGCATAGTTATAGAAGTAGCAGAACAGAAATGTGTGGCGTTCCATTTGGAATGTTTGAATTGCTCCTTAACACATCCACAGAAATGGAGCAACCCTTAAGTCATATCAATAATGGAAACTCCTGTTGGGTGGACCATTAAAAAGGCTTAAGGATGTTCATAGCCATGTCTGTTCTACAAATTCTAATTCTATAGTCATAACATTCATAATATCTGGATGTGTTCTTCACGGAGCCGTTCTCCATGCCCATGTGAAACGCACAGTTGCATCATGGGAGCGGTAGTTCCCTCAGGTCCTGGAGTCCTGGGCTCCGCTGGTGGCCCTCTGCAGCAGCTGAACCATGATGGGGTAGACGGGGGCGAACTCCTTCCCCTGACGAGCCCTCACACTCTGCATGTAGGCTTCCAGAGCACCCCTAGTACACACAGAAGGAGATGGCGTTGCTAAAGACACACTAACCAATAGAACTGATGGGAATTTCATCATTTTACCACAAGAGGGTGCTCACTCACTCCTCAGTGATACCAAACAACCCCCCAGTGGTCTCAAAGGCTGTAAGGCTGTCGTTCTCCTGCAGTTACCTAATGAGTGTGAGGCGGTCTCTCTCTGAAGGGTGGTCATCTAGCCACTGGGAGTAGCGAGCGATAGACCACTCTGCTCTCTGGAAGAGGGAGAATTTGTACAAAGTTAAGATAAAGATGACAGTTGGAACCAGTACAGATAAGTGTGTATATAGCAGTTTGTAGGTACACTTTAAGACCAAAAATATGTGGACACCTGCCAGTCGAACATCTCATTCCAAAATCATGGGCATTAATATGGAGTTGGTCCCCCTTTGCTGCTATAACAGCCTCCACTCTTCTGAGAAGGCTTTCTACTAGATGTTAGAACATTGCTGCGAGGCCTTGCTTCCATTCAGCCACAAGAGCATTAGTGAGGTCGAGCCCTGATGTTGGGTGATTAGGCCTGGTTCGTGTTCCAATTCATCCTAAACGTGTTCGATGGGGTTGAGGTCACGGCTCTGTGCAGGCCAGTCAAGTTCTTTCACACCGATCTCGACAAACCATTTCTGTATGGACCTCGCTTTGTGCACGGAAGCATTGTAATGCTGAAACAGGAAAGGTCCTTCTCCAAACTGTTGCTACAAAATTGGAAGCACAGAATCGTCTAGAATGTCATTGTATGCTGTAGCGTTAATATTTCCCTTCACTGGAACTAAGGGGCCTAGCCCGAACCATGAAAAACAGCCTTGGACCACTATTCCTCCTCCACCAAACGTTCTCCTGGCATTCGCCAAACCCAGATTCGTCCGTCGGACTGCAAGATGGTGAAGAGTGATTCATCACTCCAGAGAATGTGTTTCCACTTCTCCAGAGTCCAATGGCGGCGAGCTTTACACCACTCCAGCCGACGCTTGCCATTGCACATGGTGATCTTAGGCTTGTGTGCTGCTGCTCGGCCATGGAAACCCATTTTCTAAAGCTTCAGACGAACAGGTCTTGTGCTTCAGCACTCAGCGGTCCCGTTCTGTGAGCTTGTGTGTCCTACCACTTAGCGGCTGAGCCGTTGTTGCTCCTAGACATTTCCACTTCACAATAACAGCACTTACAGTTGACCGGGACAGCTCTAGCAGGGCAGAAATTTGACAAACTGACTTGTTGGAAAGGTGGCACATTGAAAGTCACTGAGCTCTTCAGTAAGGACATTGTTTGTCTATGGAGATTGCATGGTGGTGTGCTCGATTTTATACACTTGTCAGCAATGGGTATGGCTGAAATAGCCGAATCCACAAATTTGAAGGGGTGACTAAATACTTTTGTATATATAGTGTGTCTATACCTGGTGAGGCGATTTGAGCTCAGACGGTGCTCTGGTGAACAGGAAGTGTAGCAGGGTGCTGTATGGAATCAGATCCCCCACTGCTGGACTGCTGGCTATCAGCTCACTGTTCTGGAACAGCAGGGGCCTACAAAACAAACAAACAAACACACACACACACACACAAACACACACACACACACACACACACACACACACACACACACACACACCAGCTACATTGAGGTGTCTAGCCTAAATAACGTGTTCATTGTGTTACACCATTAGCCTTTACCCATGATCTTTAAACCATTACCCTAGCGTCTAAGTAGAGGCAGACGGCAGGGAGACCGAGAGAATTACAGCTCTCTAACCCTCCAATAATGACTAACATCTTCATTAAGAGCCACTCTCACTCTGGAAACTACCGCTGCTATTGAGGCGTTCCCCATCTCATCAAAGGTTTAACAGGAATAGGTTGTGCATAATAACTGATGTAATAACTATGCATAACTAATGCGTCATACATGTGTAACAAGCAGTGATGTAATAACATACCTGAAAGATCTCAGCAGGCGGTAGGGTTTCCCCAGCTCAGACACTCTCCTACAGAGAGGGGCGACGGCCAGCTCCATCTAAAAACACAGAAGAAATAGCACAGTGAGAACACAAATATAGAGTTACTTGGTGAACTTCAAGATGCACAGAAAAACCCGAGAGACAGACAAACAGCGAAGGAGAGCTGACAGGCAGGTACGGCGAGAGATACCGATCATACCCTCACATACAACCCTCACATACAGCCCTTCTCCTCACCTGAGCGAAGTCAGCCGCCAATCTCATCTTGCCTCCCTCGCCTAGGGGGCGCAGCAGGCTGGCGTGGCGGATGAACAGTGTGATGCAGCGCTGGGCGATGCTCTCCGTGTTGTCGTATATGAAGTCGACACACTGGAAGTGGCGGAAGTAGTCCGCCATCACGCGGCCCACGAAGCCCTGTAGCTCCCGCATGTACAGAGAGCAGGGCACGTCCGGCTTCCCCGGGGTGGACATAGACCTGGACACAGAGACATATATAGAAATATCTGTCTGTGATTGCTTAGATAAGACCGCACCACAACAAACAGGGCAAATCCTTCAACGCTTATGCACACGCACACACACAGGTTAGTATAGGTCACTGACTAAAGGTCTGACTCATAACCTTGAACCTCAGGCCATTATACACTATACCTATGTGTGTGTGTGTGTGTGTATGCGTGTGCTGCGAGTCGGCTAAGTCCCAGCAGGGCCTTGTCTGTGTAAGTTCAGAGAGCGGAAAGCAGTCTAGTCTGTATTCAGAGTGCTGAATGTCAATCTGAGCTCTCGGTCTCTGTATGTATGGCCGTGACAGAATAACCAGCGGGTGCCAGGGGCCGATAACATTTAGCCAGCGGCAGGAGGCTACAGTACTGACGCAGGGACCCTTTGTGTGGCTCTGTCTAACGGGACCCTGCTAGCTGGGTGTGTGTGTGAGTCTGTGTCGTGACTGTAAAGCCCCAAGACTAACTGAGTCTACAGGTCCATTGGGAGCCTCTCAATTGTACAGAGACGAGTCTGGGTAATATGAATGGACCACGGCATGAATGGAGGGAGAATATCTGAATGCAACTGTAGAGGGTCTAGAGACGAAGGGTCCCTAAACTTTTTCACTCAGGCCCCCCTTCCAGCACTGGGAAACACCCCCCCCCCCCCCCCACCCCCCACCCCACACTGCGCGCACCACAAACTGTTCACATCCCTCTTGTTGGCCAAGAGAACACTTTGCAGGTTTAAAGCTTATTTCCTGCAATTCTACACATTTTGCCGTATCTAATATGTATTCGTGTGATATTTGAGTGACTCGAACACTACTACAAAATCTATGGGCTAGAAAACCTAGCTAGAAAACGTTAGCTGACATGGGCTAGTTGATCTGTGCACTTCTGACCAAGTTGTAAATCGCTCTCTAAGGTATGACTGACATGACAAGACGTATAGTGATGATGCACTACCCAATGGAGAAATGTCACCTTGTGCACCTAAGAGGGTGCACCCCACAGTTTGGGAACCACTGGTCTAGACCATAAAGACCCTATTCAATTAATTCCTAATTCTATGGTCTAGACTGGTTCTACCTGTGTGCGCACACATTGACAAGTGAGCTGCTGGTCTCACAGCTAGGTTCCACAGGGCATCCATGGATGCTTGCTGATTCAGACTTGACCTTCTTACAAAATGAAACCTCCCAGACTTTTTTAACACGTCAATATCGCCGCTGTGCCTCGAATCCTGCAACAGCTACTCTGCCACTGTGTCCCTATGGCTATCTGGGAGACGGTCAGTGGGGTCAATGGCTCAGGGAGACTTGGATGTAGCGTGACTAAGAGTTCACTCAGAGGACGTGTGTGTGTGAGGAACAAGGTGTGTGTGTTAGAACTAGTTTTTACGATGGTCACTGCACGGAGCTCCCTCTGCACAACACAAGAGCAAGTGTGTGTGTGTGTGTGTGTGTAAGTGTATTTGTTGGGGAGAAAGGGGGCAGGGGTGAGTTCAGCCACTTAGCCACATTGTGTTTATCTGACCATGAAAAGGTCATTTGGACAGGGGGCTGAAGAGACAACGCACACACACACAGGATTCTATATGAGAGCAGAGCGGTGTGTGTAGAACAGTAGATAGGATGTGTGTATGAGTGTGTAAATGTCAAGCTCAGGGGAAAGAGAGAAACATTTTGTAAATGTAAATTAGCAACAGATGCTGTTTGGTGCCTGGTGAAACAGAGAGACAATCAGATAATAGTATCACAGACAACGTATTGTCACATATAAAGCTCTGTAGCACTATGTCACCAAGGCCACCTGTAAACATGACCCTTTAAACAACTTAAACCCCAACCTTACTCCTAGAACGTTGCAACTAGCTTGAGGAGTGTGGTGTCTTGAAGTGTGTGTGTGTGTGTGTGTGTGTGTACTAACCCAGAGAAGTCTTCCTGATGCATAGTGATGATGATGGCTTCTATGGAGTCACTGACCGACAGCAGCAGAGGCTGTACTGCACTGGCCATCAGAGCCTGTACTCCCTACACGCACGCACACGCAAGAGAGTGCATCATTTAACAAGGCATAAGACGGGTTGTGTGTCACAACTCTGAAACAGCTCAGTCAGACAATGACATCTCAAATATCAGTGGACACACAATGATGAACTGAACAAACATGACCATAACTTTTTGCATCTGCAGGCCAGGTACATAGCTGAAGGACACAGTGCCCGCAGGGACACACCTGATTCACTTAAGTCTGCCATTGCCTAGCAACCCAAACAGTCTGGTGGTCTTGGCTGCATGAATGCGATTTGCTGATAAGTGGACGTTTGCAGTGAGCTTTAGGATAGGAGCTCTGTGCACGTGACATGTCAGACGAGAGAGGAAGAGCGTGTGTGTATGTGTGATGTTCGTATTTGTGTGTGAGACTGTGTGTGTGTTTGGGCATGTGTGTGTGTGTCGGTCACGGGGTTCGGAGTGGGGCCGCCAGTTTATCGTTCGCTCCATCTTTAGATCAATCTAAACTCAATAGACCTGACCCAGTGTGTTTGTGCGCGTTTGTGTTTGTGCCCGTCAGCTAAGCCCCTGCCAACGATAGATAACCAGATCTCTGTTCAGATCTCCTCTCTAAACTCCTTCACAACAAAGTTAACAATGTCCCCTCCGCTGTGTGTGGCGTGGGGGGATTGGCAGAACGCAGAGAGAAACAAGCCTCCGACCATTTTCCCGGTTACAACAAAATACCTTTGTGAGAAAAAGCGAGTGATTGCCAAAGAAGAGTCTACACACTCCACTCAGTGTTTACCGTTTTATCTTCCAGAATGCGATGCATCAGAAATAGCAATGTTTTGTTTGGTTTCCATAACTCAGTTCCAAGTTCCAAAAGTGCCCATTCAAACCCCATAATGAAAAACCAACAGCATAATCCACCACCAGCTGCACATCAGATAGAATGGAGAGAAAAAGAAGAGGGGAAGACTAGAGAGGAGAGGAGGAGGAAATCAGCAGAGAAGAACGATAGAGGAGGAGGAGTAGAGAGGAGAAAACTGTAGAGAGAAGTATGGGAGGAAACGAGTGTCTGTCTTACCTCTAGTGAAGCAGTGAGAGCATGTTCAGCAGCCGGAGGACATGACCCCAATCCTGATATCACCTGAGCACGCACGCACACGCACACACACACACACACACACACACACACACAAAAGGTCAAAGGTTAGGTTACAGTGAAACCTGACAAACACTATTAGTCTTTTTTCCCACATATCCCTCCCATATTCTTCTAACGGTTATTACAGCATTTATCCTCCCTCCTTGCTCTCCAATCCTCCACGTCCCTCCTTCCATTCCATCTTTCTCCCACCCTCCCTCCCTCCTAAAATAACCAGCCGTTCTTGCTGAAACGGCCTCACTGCTTTCAAATGGTTACATTTTGACAACCTCCCAGGCCACTAAATATTTGATGGCAGAGTAATCTCCTTTTATGCCACTATTAATCACACAGGCCCCAGCACCAGGACACATCATACATCTTTAATGGGCCATATGAAGGAATACGTTTCCCCATCTCTCCCTCTAACTCGCTCTATGGTTCCCACTTCCTTGCTCTCTCTTTCTCTGCCTCGCTCGACATCTGACTCCCTTCCTTATCATCCCTCTCTCTCTCTCTCTTCACTCTTCTCTCCGCTCCTCTCGTCTCTCCCTCGCTGCTCCTCTCTCCCATCCTCTCTCGCCGCTCCCCTCTCCCATCCTCTCTCGCCGCTCCCCTCTCCCACTCACTTACTGCATCTCTCTCTCCCCTTCTCTCCCTCTCTCCCCTTCTCTCCCTCCCCTGCAGCTAGTTTACTTTGGGTGATGAGATACATTAACTCTAGAAATAATTGGTTGTCAGCATTTTCCCATCAAACCCCTGTGACATCAGATGACCAGCACACACACACACACGCACGCACACACACACAGACTCTTCTGCGTGAACTCTTAGTCACGCTACCATCCCAGTCTCCCTATAATATGTAATACAACACACGTGTCAATGTCTGATAAAGATGTCATGTAAAACATAACGTAGCCGTGTAAAACATAATGTAGCCATGTAAAACATAATGTAGACATGTAAAACATAATGTAGCCATGTAAAACATAATGTAGACATGTAAAACATAATGTAGACATGTAAAACATAATGTAGCCATGTTAAACATAATGTAGACATGTAAAACACAATGTAGACGTGTAAAACATAATGTAGACATGTAAAACATAACGTAGACGTGTAAAACATAATGTAGACATGTAAAACATAATGTAGACATGTAAAACATAATGTAGACATGTAAAACATAATGTAGACATGTTAAACATAATGTAGACATGTTAAACATAATGTAGCAGTGTAAAACATAATGTAGACATGTAAAACATAACGTAGCAGTGTAAAACATAATGTAGACATGTAAAACATAATGTAGACATGTAAAACATAATGTAGCAGTGTAAAACATAATGCAGCAGTGTAAAACATAATGTAGACATGTAAAACATAATGTAGACATGTAAAACATAATGTAGACATGTAAAATAATGTAGACATGTTAAACATAATGTAGACATGTAAAACACAATGTAGACGTGTAAAACATAATGTAGACATGTAAAACATAACGTAGACGTGTAAAACATAATGTAGACATGTAAAACATAATGTAGACATGTAAAACATAATGTAGACATGTAAAACATAATGTAGACATGTTAAACATAATGTAGCAGTGTAAAACATAATGTAGACATGTAAAACATAACGTAGCAGTGTAAAACATAATGTAGACATGTAAAACATAATGTAGACATGTAAAACATAATGTAGCAGTGTAAAACATAATGCAGCAGTGTAAAACATAATGTAGACATGTAAAACATAATGTAGACATGTAAAATAATGTAGACATGTAAAACATAATGTAGACATGTAAAACATAATGTAGACATGTAAAACATAATGTAGACATGTAAAACATAATGTAGACACGTAAAACATAATGTAGACATGTAAAGCAATGTAGACATGTAAAACATAACGTAGCCATGTAAAACATAATGTAGACATGTAAAACATAATGTAGACATGTAAAACATAATGTAGAAATGTAAAACATAATGTAGAAATGTAAAACATAATGTAGACATGTAAAACATAATGTAGACATGTAAAACATAATGTAGACATGTAAAACATAATGTAGAAATGTAAAACATAATGTAGACATGTAAAACATAATGTAGACATGTAAAACACAATGTAGACACGTAAAACATAACGTAGACATGTAAAACATAATGTAGCCGTGTAAAACACAATGTAGCCGTGTAAAACACAATGTAGCCGTGTAAAACACAATGTAGACGTGTAAAACATAATGAGACGTGTAAAACATAACGTAGACATGTAAAACATAACGTAGCCGTGTAAAACACAATGTAGACGTGTAAAACATAATAAGACGTGTAAAACATAATGTAGACATGTAAAACATAATGTAGACATGTAAAACATAATGTAGCAGTGTAAAACATAATGTAGACATGTAAAACATAATGTAGACATGTAAAAAGAACACAAGTGTAATGTGGTGTGTGTGTGTGAACGTTTTAGTGTGTGTGTATGACCGTGTGTGTGTTACTTTAGCAACAGCCTGGTGTAGTCTGTAGAGGGAGTTGACCACTGCCATGTTCCTCCTCTGACCTTCTGTTAGAGGCCCTATCACCTGACTGGCATCCCCCTGGGTAGATAGCTGGAGAGAAAGAGAGAGTGAGAGAAGAAGGGAAGGATGGAGGGAGAGAAATAGAGGAAGAGAGAGAGAGAGAGAGAAATAGGTGGAGAGAAGAGAGAGAGAAAAAGTCAGGACACCTGTAGTACTCAGCAGACACACAGCAGCAGTGAGAGCAAGGGCACACCGGATCCAGCTCCCACTGCTATAGCAGAGCAAGGAGGGGCCCGGGAACAACACATACAAATGGGACAGGAGCCAGGATCCAGCTGTAGTAGCAGTTTGGGCTGCTGTCTCCTGGCCATGTTCCACAGACGGATAGGGACACCTCACCACCTCTCACCTCAGAGGTGATAACAAGCAGGTCACACACACACCTGGGGAAATTAGAGGCTCCCTATCTGAGATGGCCATCTCAGGAAGACGAATAGAGAGGAATTGGGGCCATCTCAGTAAGACGAAGAGAGAGGAATTGGGGCCATCTCAGGAAGACAGAGAGAGAGGAATTGGGGCCATCTCAGGAAGACAGAGCACGAGAAAAAGCGAGACAACATGTGCAAAGGGGTGCCATAGCAACGGTCTAAAAATGGCAAAGCAACAGTTAACTATAGCTTTAGAGTGTAGTTGTGTGGATGGCAAACACGCACACACAGAGGCGCACACACATTGACATTCATGACACATGCACGTGCCCACATACATGCACAGAGAGGTGTCAGGATACCAGCACCGAAGTAGCTTCCTGTTCACACCTGAGTATGTCTGTGTTTGTGTGAGTGAGTGTGTGAGAGTGACTGTAGATCAGGCCTGTGTATGTCGCATCTCAGTGCGTGTGTGCGTGTGTGTCCGAGTGTATATTTAGAGCTTGGGGTGTCTGTGGAGGAGGCTACAACCTACTAATAAAACTTCTAAGTTAGTCACTGTTAACTTAGAAGCATGTTTTTGTACCCTTCCCATTGATGAGTATTTTTATTTATTTAATACATTTAGAATAAGGCTGTAACATAACAAAATGTGGAAAAGGGGAAGGGGTCTGAATACTTTCCGAATGCACTGCAATTAGAGGGTTGTAGGCATAAAACAAATAATAATAATATTGAAGTAAAAAAAAAAAAGTAACCAATTCAGACCTTTACAATTAAGTTAGCAGACTTCATGAGTAAGGGTGGATGATGAAGAAAAATAAAGAAAATTAAAACAAAGATGATATGATCGCTGTAGGACCAATAGCACTTAATCCATTATCTTAATTCATTATTAGCAATATACTTTAAAAGACCTTAAACCAAAATGTGCCATCCTTTAAGTGCTCTATACTCTTTCCCAAAAAACAAGAAGAGGGCATGTGCAAAAAGCCTATACTCTTATATAATAATTCATCACTGCCTGTAGGGAAAGTCCTCCCTGGGAGATACATTCAGTAGCCTAAGCTGAGGGAGACAGGAATCAACAGGAAGAAAAACAAGCAAAAGCTAAAAAAGTTATTGTGTAGTAGCCCAAACTGGGATAGCTAACCCATATGTGTAGTTGTCCAAACTGGGATAGCTAACCCATATGTGTAGTTGTCCAAACTGGGATAGCTAACCCATATGTGTAGTTGTCCAAACTGGGATAGCTAACCCATATGTGTAGTTGTCCAAACTGGGATAGCTAACCCATATGTGTAGTTGTCCAAACTGGGATAGCTAACCCATATGTGTAGTTGTCCAAACTGGGATAGCTAACCCATATGTGTAGTTGTCCAAACTGGGATAGCTAACCCATATGTGTAGTTGTCCAAATAGATTCAATCTTTTTTTACCTCCCTTTTTCTCCATCATTTCGTCATATCCAATTACGATCTTGTCTCGTCGCTGAAACTCTCCAATGGGCTCGGCACAGGCGAAGGTCGAGTCATGTGTCCTCCGAAACATGACCCACCAAACCGCGCTCCTTCACACCTGCCCGCTTAAACCGGAAGCCAGCCGGACCAATTTGTCGGAGGAAACAGTGTTTAACTGACGACCGAAGTCATCCTGCAGGTGCCTGGCCCGCCACAAGGAGTCGCTAGAGCGTGATGAACCAAGTAAAGTCAAGCCAAGTCTTTTGGGGTATGCCTGTGTGTCCGCCAGTAGTTGAAACTGACAGCTCTGGGGCATTCAACATGTCAACCTCTCACAAATACAAGCAGTGATGAAGTCAATTGACATGCATATTATTAATGTTAGCTCTCTGTGTACATCCAAGGGCCAGCCGTGCTGCCCTGTTCGGAGACAAAACTAGGGCCTGTAGGACCTGCCTTGTTGATAGTGCTATTAAGAAGTTAGAGCTGTGCTTTATTATGGACAGACTTCTCCCCATTTTAGCTGCTGTTGTATAAATATGTTTTGACCATGGAAGTTTACAATCCAGGGTTACTCCAAGCAGCTCAATTTACACATGAGTTATTACGTAAGTAAGGTTAAGGGTTTAGTGAATGACTTGTCCCAAATACAATGTTTTTAGTAAAAAAATAAACTTATTCCTTGCCACCCACTCTGAAACTAACTGCAGATCTTAGTTAAGTGTTGCAGTCATTTCAGTCGCTGTGGTACAGTTGCTGACTTGTATAGTGTTGAGTCATCCACATACATAGACACATCTTAGTTTGGATCTGGATACTGCTTCAAGCTAATTTCTGCAGCATTAGTAAAGATGTGAATAATAAATGTTGATGATTTCATTCCTGTGCAGTTTGTAACTACCCTGGTAGGTTGACTGATAGCCTGATCCAGGTTGCTGGCACTGGTTACAGTTTGAAGCTTTTTCTTAAGTGGTCAGTTTGATGATAGCCAGTCAATATTTAAAATCACCCAGAAAATATACCTCTCTGTTTATATCACATACATTATTAAGCATTTCACACATTATCCAGATACTGACTGTTAGCACTTGGTGGTCTATAGCAGCTTCCCTCAAGAATGGGCTTTAGGTGAGGCAGATGAACCTGTAGCCATATTACTTCAACAGTATTTAACATGAGATCCTCTATAAGCTTTACAGGAATGTGGTTCTGAATATAAACAGGAACACCTCCACCACTGGCATTTCTGTATTTTCTGTAAATGTTCTAACCTTGTATTGCTACCTCTGTATCATCAAATGTATTAACTGAGTGAGTTTCAGAGTCAAAACATGAATGTCATCTTTTAACAGCAAATTATTGATTTCAGCAACCTTGCTCTTTAAAAGTGCTTTCTTCGCCATCTTAAATAAGCATGCCCCATTAACATTTTTTAGAACTAACAACAGATATAGCCCTTGGTTCACCCCAGATTTGACTGCCCTTGACCAGCACAAAAACATCCTGTGGGGTTCTGCATTAGCATCGAATAGCCCCCGCGATATGCAACTTTTCAGGGAAGCCAGGAACCAATATACTCAAGTCATAAATTTGCATCCTGTAGCACTGATTCCAAAAATGTTTTGGGACACTGTAAAGTCCATGGAGACTAAGAGCACCTCCTCCCAGCTGCCCACTGCACTGAAGCTAGGAAACACTGTCACCACTGATAAATGGGTGAGAGCCAGGGTGGACAGATGTGTCTCTACACATCTTTTATTTGTTCATGTTCAGGTCAACTCTACATTTTGAAGACTACAGTAGTAGGCAGGAGGAACCACTCACAGACACTGTGGCTGTGTCCCAAAAGACACCATATTCCCCATATATAGTACACTACTTTTGACCAGAGCCCTATGGGTCACTAACCCAGCCACTAGCCTCTTCAGTAACCCTCCTCATCTGACTAGCCAAGCAGCCCACTGATGATGACCATTGATTCATAGCAGGGAAATTCTGAATGAACATTGACGACTATGGGCTGAGAGAGACATGCTCTGACCGGTCTGTACTATTCTGCCCCCCTCGATTCTCTTCTCCTCCTCCCCTCTCATCAAATCAAGTCAAATCAAACTTTATTTGTGACATGCGCCGAATACAACAGGTGTAGACTTTACCGGGATATGCTTATTTACAAACCCTTAACCAACAAGAAGAGTTTAGGAAATATTTACCAAATAAATTAAAGTTAAGAAAATTATAAAAATCTCCCCTCATATCCTTCTCCTTGCGCCCAATGACACTCACTGCCATACAGGGCTGCCACTTAGCCACAGAACAGGGTTTGACTGATGAACAATTGGATGTTGTGGTGACCTACCAGCTGCTCAGACTTGACACAGAAGAGCTGGACGGTCTTGGCAGCGTTCTTGGCCACTGCCAGAGTCAGACTGGTGTCTACCGACGCCACGTTCAGCTCACTGAGGACACACACATAATAATATAACATGTAGGACAATGGAAAGAACAGGATCAGGGCAGGATCAGCAAAAAAAGTGAGAGGACCAACAGATGTAAGAAATAATATTTCTGCTTTTTTTCTGAGAATTTTGTCTGAGTAGGGAACAGTGTTTGTGTAGGTGTGTACCTGGTGATGGTCTTGATGATGCTGTCCAGTTCGTCGTGGGAGGGGGGGTTGCGTCCCCCCATGGGGAACACCAGGTTGATGGGGTCAAACAGACGAGACAGAGACTTGGAGAGGTACGCTGCCTCGTAGGGCTGCAGAGAGTCCTTCAAAGCCTTCTCTGGACTACAGACAGACACATGTTATTTATCTCATGAATGTGTTTACAAACTATATACAGCGATGGTTCATTATTTTCCTGGTTTTAAACAAAATTCTACATTTGGGAACATGCCTAGAGGCCAGATTCTCGGTCTATTTACACATCTCACACACACTGATCTAGACCCACAGCGAGCACACAGTGGACTGGTCTGTGGCGCTGGAGCGAGATGAAGACATCAGTAGTGACAGGCTCTGGCAGGCCTACCCTCTCTTCCAACTCTCTCTCGTTTCTCTCACACTGATGAAATGGGGAAGAGGTAGAGAAACCCAAGCTAACAGCAGCCTGTAGGGCCCTCAAGCTTGCTTGCACACACACACACACACACACACACACACACACACACACACACACACACACACACACACACACACACACACACACACACACACACACACACACACACACACACACACACACACACACACACACACACACACACACACACACACACACACAGCTGTATGCACTTCTTCAGCAGCGCTCCAATCTTTAGTTCATCTGGCCAGTCATTTTATGCACCACAATTCATCAGACAGGGCGCTTATTGATTAATGGTGCTCTCTCGTTAACTGAAATGTAGCTCAATGAGAACAATGACGACAAGTGCTTTTCGCACACGAGCAAATGTGCATTCAATGTTTGTTCTCCATCTCATCACCACTCCTCTGAATGATTTTGCTCCCTCTTATACCTCCCTGTGTCAACCAGCCGATTCATCCATCTCTTCCCACCCCGTCACTTCTCCGTCTGGGCTTCTTCACACCACCTCTATTCATCCTATTCCCTCACTTTATCCATTCGTGCAGCTGTCTATCAGCTTGTTAGTGTACCCTCTTTCCATGCACCTCTCTCCCTCCGTCCGTCCGCCCGTCCATCCATCCCCTCTCCCTCCCTTCATCCCCCTCTCTGCCCAACCACAGCAACAGACACCTTGAGTAACAGAGGCAATTTGGCCCACAGCAGCGCCCGTAATTACAAGTTTAAACACTGAGACGACACACAACACACAGGCTGACAGCTCTACATCAGAGAGCAAACAGAGAGACGAAGCGAGAAAGAGGGTATGGGGTAGAGCGAGACAGGCAGAGCAAGGAAATGAAAGAGGTAGAGAGCGGGACGGAGAGAGGGACCCAAGAGAGAAGAGAATAATAGAGAGAGGGAGAGAAAGAGATTTAATGGAGTCAGGGAGATAACCTGGGCCTGCTCCCAGTGGCTTTCATGTACCCATGGTTAATCAACACTGACTCAAATTGACTGAGTGCCAGGGGGATAACCAGCAGGGCCAGGCGCTGTAGCCTGGCACAGGATCTCCTACTGGGAAACAGGGAGCAGCAAGGGCCCCTGGCTGGGCCTGGAGCTTCACACCATTAGGTTAATGTGTGACTCATATCAGGCTCCAGCAGTTACAGACATACGCTATAGTGTACAGGAGCCATTTCCACCTGTCTGGTCACCTAGCCATCACAACGCAATTTAAACACTCAAGTTGTTGCATCTGTCCAGACATCTACCGGCAGGATAGGGATATGTCAGGCCTGAAGTTCACCCAGTAGAGAGGGCCTACGTCCCAAATAGAACCCTATTCTACGGCTGTCCCTGACAAAAAAATATATATATTGGTCGACGAGAGTAGTCTGTTCTTTAGAACCAATCGATTGTTCGAAATTTGAAAATGTGTATTTTACCATATATAAAAATCAAATCAAATGTTATTTGTCACATGCGCCGAATACAACAGGTGAAGGTAGACCTTACCATGAAATGCTTACTAACAAAGCCCTTAACCAACCATGCAGTGAAAAAAAGATTTACTAAATAAACTAGAGTAAAAAAAAAAAGAAAAAAGTAACACAATAGGGCCTCCCAAGTGGTGCAGTGGTTTAAGGCACTACATTGCAGTTGCTAGCTGTGCCACTAGAGATCTTGGTTAGAGTCCAGGCTCTGTCGCAGCCGGCACAATTAGCCCAGCGTCGTCCGGGTTAGGGGAGGGTTTGACCGGCAGGGATGTCCTTGTCCCATCGCGCTCTAGCGACTCCTGTGACAGGCCAGACGCATGCATGCTGACACGCTGAGTTGCAGCGATGAGACAAGATTGTAACTACTACCAATTGGATACTACAAAATTGGGGAGAAAAAGGGGTAAAAGTAAATAAATATTTTACCCCTTTTTCTCCCCAATTTCGTAGTATCCAATTGGTAGTAGTTACAATCTTGTCTCATCGCTGCAACTCCCGTACGGACTCGGGAAAGGCAAAGGATGAGAGCTATGCGTCCTCAGAAATATATATATAAAAAGTAACACAAAATATTGAGGCTATATACAGGGGGCACCGGTACCCACTCAATGTGCAGGGGTGCAGGTTAGTCAAGGTAATTTGTACATGTAGGTAGGGGTAATGTTACTATGCATGGACAATAAACAACGAGCAGCAGCAGTGTAAGAACAAAGGAGGCAAATAGTCCGGGTGGCCATTTGATTAATTGTTCAGCAGTCTTATGGCTTAGGGGTAGAAGCTGTTGAGGAGCTTTTTGGACTTAGACTTGGCGCTCCGGTACCACTTGTCGTGCGGTAGCAGAGACTGTTGGAAAATGACTTGGGTGACTGGAGTCTTTGACAATTTCTTTGGCTTTCCTCTGACACCACCAAGTATATAGGTCCTGGATGGCAGGAAGCTTGGCCCCAGGTATGCACTACCCTCTGTAACGCCTTATGGTCGGATGCCGAGCAGTTGGTGATGCAACTAGACGGTGATGCAACCGGTCAGGATGCTCTCGATGGTGCAGCTGTATAACTTTTTGAGGATCACGGGACCCATGCAAAATCTTTTCAGTCTCCTGAGGGGGAAAAGACATTGTCATGCCCTCTTCACAACTTTCTTAGTGTGTTTGGACCATGATAGTTTGTTGGTGGACACCAAGGAACTTGAAACTCTCGTCCCGCTCCACACAGCCCCTCGATGTAAATGGGGGTGTGTTCGGCCCTCCTTTTCCTGTAGTCCACGATAAACTCCTTTGTCTTGCTCACATTGACAGAGAGCTTGTTGTCCTGGAACCACACTGCCAGGTCTGTGACCTCCTCTCTATAGGCGGTCTCACTTGTCGGTGATCAGGCCTACCGCCGTTGTGTCGTCAGCAAACGTAATGATGGCGCTGGAGTCATACTTGGCCACACAGTCGTGAGTCAAAAGGGAGTACAGGAGGGGACTAAGCACGCACCCCTGAGGGGCTCCTGTGTTGAGGATCAGCGTGGCAGTTGTGTTGTTGCCTACCTGTCAGGAAGTCAAGGATCCAGTTGCAGAGGGAGGTGTTTGGTCCTAGGGTTCTTAGCTTAGCGATGAGCTTTGTGGGCACTATGGTGTTGAACACTGAGCTGTAGTCAATTAACAGCATTTTCATATACACTACCGGTCAAAAGTTTGAACACTTACTCATTGAAGGGTTTTTGTTTATTTGTACTATTTTATACATTGTAGAATAATAGCGAAGACATCAAAACCAAAAAATATATTTTAGATTCTTCAAAGTAGCCATCCTTTGCCTTGATGACAGCTTTGGACACTCATGGCATTCTCTCAATCAGCTTCACCTGGAATGCTTTTCCAACAGTCTTGAAGTTCCCACATATGCTGAGCACGGCTTTTTCTTCAGTCTGCGGTCCAACTCATCCCAAACCATCTCAATTAGGTTGAGGTTGGGTGATTGTGGAGGCCAGGTCACTCTCCTTCTTGGTCAAATAGCCCTTACACAGCCTGGAGGTGTGTTGGGTCATTGTCCTGTTGGCAGAAAAAAAATTATAGTCCCACTAAGTGCAAACTAGATGGGATGGCGTATCGCTGCAGAATGCATTGGTTAAGTGTGCCTTGAATTCTAAATAAATCACAGACAGGGTCACCAGCAAACCACCCCCACACCTCCTCCTCCATGCTTCATGGTGGGAACCACACATGCAGAGATCATCTGTTCACCTTCTCCATATCTCATAAAGAAACGGTGGTTGGAACCAAAAATCTCAAATTTGGACTCGGACGAAAGGACAGATTTTAGCCGGTCTAATGTCCATTGCCGTGTTTCTTGGCCCAAGCAAGTTCTTTCCTTTTATTTGTGTCCTTTAGTAGTGGTTTCTTTGCAGAAATATGACCATGAAGGCCTGATTCACACAGTCTCCTCGGAGCAGTTGATGTTGAGATGTGTCTGTTACTTGAACTCTGTGAAGCATTAATTTGGGCTGCAATCTGAGGCTGGTAACTCTAGTGAATTTATCCTCTGCAGCAGAGGTAACTCTGGGTCTTCCTTTCCTGTGGCGGTCCTCATGAGAGCCAGTTTCATCATAGTGCTTAATGGTTTTTACAACTGCACTTGAAGAAACGTTCAAAGTTCTTGAAATCTTCCAGATTGACCGACCTTCATGTCTTAAAGTAATGATGGACTGTTGTTTCTCTTTGCTTATTTGAGCTGTTCTTTCCATAATATGGACTTGGTATTTTACCAAATAGGGCTATCTTCTGTATAGCACACCTACCTTGTCACAACACAACTGATTGGCTCAAATGCATTAAGGAAAGAAATCCCACAAACAAACTTTTAACAAGGCACACCTGTTAATTGAAATCCATTCCATACCTCATGAAGCTGGTTGACAGAATGCCAAGAGTGTGCAAAGCTGTCATCAAGGCAAAGGAGAAGAATCTAAAATCTAAAATCTATTTTGATTTGTTTAACACGTTTTTGGTTATTTCATAGTTTTTATGTCTTCACTATTATTGTATAATGTATAAAATAGTAAATATAAAGAAAAACACTTGAATGAGTAGGTGTGTCCAAACTCTTGACCGGTACTGTAGGTGTAATATGTTTGAATAAAACCAACTATACTGTATGTAGGATACTTTGCCTGATGCTTTAGGCACTGAAATTAAAAATCAACACACAGAAATGACTAAAGAGTGAACAAGAGATCAATATAGCCTAACCAGAAGAAAAAAACCTCTTCCCAACCCGACCCTCTTCCTCCCTCTGGCCTTCTCAGATTCTGCCATTATGCTCCTGAAGTTGCTGATAATAGGCTACACCAGCGGTCGGAAAGTTATCATACCATTTCTACTGATCTGCGTGCCAGTTCTGATTTTCAAATGCACATGTGGTTAATCAAAATTATATCTAAATGAAAATTATACAAATTAAACTTCTATTGCCATAGCCTACATAAAGCCAACAAATAAAAACACTGTAGGCCGTAGGTAGAAAATATCCTGATAAAAATAAATATCCTATAAACCACATTTGCTATTGCATGGCCTGTCTGCAAGGAACTTGAAACATGGTATCAACTTAACTTAGGTCCAGCCTGAAGCTCACACTAGCAATCTTGTAACATTGTATAAAATACAGTTGAAGTCGGAAGTTTACATACACCTTTGCCAAACACATTTAAACTCACGTTTTTCACAATTCCTGACATTTAATTCTAGTAAAAACTCCCTGTCTTAGGTCAGTTAGGATCACCACTTTCTTTTGAGAATGTGACATGTCAGAATAATAGTAGAGAGAATGATTTATTTCAGCTTTTATTTATTTCATCACATTCCCAGTGGGTCCGAAGTTTACATACACTCAATTAGTATTTGGTAGCATTGCCTTTAAATTGTTGAACTTGGGTCAAATGTTCCGGGTAGCCTTCCACAAGCATCCCACAATAAGTTGGGTGAATTTTGGCCCATTCCTCCTGACAGAGCTGGTGTAACTGAGTCAGGTTTGTAGGCCTCCTTGCTCGCACACGCTTTTTCAGTTCTGCCCACAAATTGTCTATGGGATTGAGGTCAGGGCTTTGTGATGGCCACTCCAATACCTCGACTTTGTTGTCCTTAAGCCATTTTGCCACAACTTTGGAAGTATGCTTGGGGTCATTGTCCATTTGGAAGACCCATTTGCAACCAAGCTTTAACTTCCTGACTGATGTCTTGAGAAGTTGGTTCAATATATCCACATAATTCTCTTTCCTCATGATGCCATCGATTTTGTGAAGTGCACCAGTTCCTCTTGCAGCAAAGTACTTTTGTACTCGTTTCCTCCAGCATCTTCACAAGGTCCTTTGCTATTGTTCTGGGATTGAGTTGCACTTTTCGCAACAAAGTACTTTTATCTCTAGGAGACAGAACGTGTCTCCTTCCTGAGCGGTATGACGGCTGCGTGGTCCCATGGTGTTTATACTTGCGTAATATTGTTTGTACAGATAAACGTGGTACCTTCAGGCATTTGGAAATTGCTCCTAAGGATGAACCAGACTTGTGGAGGTCTACAATTTTTTTTCTGAGGTCTTGGCTGATTTCTTTTGATTTTCCCATGATGCCAAGCAAAGAGGCACTGAGTTTGTAGGTAGGCCTTGAAATACATCCACAGGTACACCTCCAATTGACTAAAATGGCATCAACTAGCCTATCAGAAGCTTCTAAAGCCATGACATAATTTCCTGGAATTTCCAGAGCTGTTTAAAGGCACAGTCAACTTAGTGTATGTAAATGTCTGACCCACTGGAATTGTGATAGAGTAAATTATAAGTGAAATAATCTGTCTGTAAACAATTGTTGGAAAACTTACTTGTGTCATGCACAAAGCAGATGTCCTAACTGACTTGCCAGAACTATAGTTTGTTAACAAGACATTTGTGGAGTGGTTGAAAAACGATTTTTAATGATTCCAACCTAAGTGTATGTAAACTTCCGACTTCAACTGTATGTGAGCTCTGGACAGACAGACAAAGCTGTAGGATATTTGCGCAAGGGATAAGAAGTAATCAGGTAGGTATTTTTTTTACACATTTCCACCGGATCAGAGCATGAGATTTTTTCCCCTTTCATGCTGAGTGGTTATCGAAAGAGAGAGAGAGCTGGAAATATTTTTCAAATAGGCTACGTTGAGGAACTATTGTCATTCACAACGGATGTAAAAACAGACTTTGTTTACTTGCTTTTTGAGACGAAGAAAAAAATGACTTTCAGATGTACTATTTCCAATTGTCTTAACTCATCATCACTCTGGAGATTTTCCCTCACAAGTGTAGCCTAGATTGTGCACTCCTAAAAAGACAACGGTAAGACTAATATTAATAATATATTGAATCTATTAACAGAAATGACCATAACAAAACAAACATTGTAGATTAGAAATTATAGGAATTAACTGTAAATGTACTACTGGTGTGCCATCCCCGCGGCCTCTGCAATGGATTAGTCCAATCAGACAGGTGTGAATCATACCAGTGTCTCATGTGCCATAACAGTTTTTGTTTATATTTGCCAATGCTCAACAACAAAAAAAACAGCCTATCAACCAAACAATCGACTAAATGGGGTCAGCCCTACCCTATTCCCTATTTAGTGCACTACTTTTGACCAGGGCAATGGGAGGGTGAGTCTGGTCCAGCAGGATTCTATAAAACTCTGATGTTGACGTTTCTTTATCGAATCGTTTTCTTCAACTGTCCTTCGATCGTTCTCTGTTCTCTCCACTACAAAGCCCTGTCTCTCCTCAGAGAGGTGCCATATAGCTTGCTCCCGTCAGATAGCTACTGCCCTCCGTGACTTCATTCAACTACTTCTTATACACTCACACTGGAAGCCTTTGGAAAAGCTTTATCTCTCCCCCTTCTTTCACTCTTTCTGGCACTCTGCCCACACACATACACACTTTATCTCTAACTCGCCCCCTCCTCCCCCATCACTGAGCACTCTAAAATATAGTAGGTTTAATGGACGTTTACTTTCTGATCCATCCATGCATACCAATCAGTGTGCTGGCTGTGACCGGTTCTGTGGTTTGTTTTAATTGCTAGTGGTCTCCCATATTTAAACTCTCCTACAGCTTTAGTACTCTGTATAAAGAGATAGAGACTTTACATTCTGAGATTCACCACGTATCACGGAATGTGTGTGTGAGAGAGAATCTTCATATTGAAATTATTTCTGTCAATCACAGCAAGCTGGGTCAAATCCCACACTGGTTAGTCAAGGTAAGGCTGTGTGTGTGTGTGTGTGTGTGTGTGTGTGTGTGTGTGTGTGTGTGTGTGTGAGAGAGAGAGAGAGACTCATCCCGAACCGGTCGATCATTGAGTAGGATGTGAAGAGGCAGACTGCATACTGTAACAAAGCCGAGAGTGTGCGTGTGTGTGTGTGTGTATATATGTTCACTTCAGACTCACTCGTAGTCGTGTTTGGTTTGTGTGAAAAGGTCCTGGTTGTCCATCTCTGTGGTGGGCAGGTCCATGGCGGTGTCCAGCCCTGCGCTGCTCGATATCACCCCCTGGATGCTGGAGCTGTACTGCTGCAGCCGACGCCACAGGTCGTTATAGAGACGGAGAAGCTTAGGGTACTCTCCCTCTAATGCCTGCTTGAGGAAGGATGAGGCTGGAGAGGGATAGAGAGAACGAGAGAGAGAGAGAACGGGGTAGGGGTGAGGAGGAGGTCACAAAAAGATAAGGATTGGAAGGCAGACGAGAAGAAGAGTAGAGCCGTAAAATGTCACCTTCTATGTTTTAATGACTGCAAAGGTAAACATCTGCTTTGATGCACACTAACAGTCTTTCTGCTCCCGTGAACTAGAAACATCACATTATCCCTGATTACCAGACTAGAACATGGATGAAGGGATGAGACTGAAACAGAAAGACTATCCTGATAAAAATAAAGCAAAATAAAATAAATGGTGACATTTTCCCGCTCATTATTATGTTAATTACCTGACTTTGCGAGTGATTTGTTGCTCGTTAAGGGATGATATGCAGATTGTTTTAATGTTGATTGATTTGGTGAATGCATAATATAGTGTTTTATAATGATTCATACAGGTTTGAACTGAAGTACTTTCAGGCTCTTGTATATTTCCATATGCTAATTGAACCAAAAGGTTATTTCACCATAAGAGAAAGAATAAGAGAAAAAAATGGAAAACATATTTGGAGGAGTGCGGGGCACTGGTACAGAGACAGATGGATAGAGAGAGCCAGCGAGACAAAGACAGAGAGAGAGCGAGGAAGGAGAGATATACTGGGCCTGTGCGGATTAACTCCGTATTGACCAGTGAGAGTGAATGAGGAGCATCATTAACAGGTGATAACACTGTACTGTGTTAGAGCAGGGATCAATAGACACGGATTCGTCCAAGGCAGGCTGCTGTGGGCTTCACGACATGGCAAAGACGCACGTAATGATTAGGGTGATGGTGACTGGATCATAGCTTGACTTCGCTCTTTCTTTACCCTGCCAAGAGAACACTTTGTATAGGTTGTGTTGTGGACATTTTCCCTTCGTATCCTTTTCATGTCATCCGCTATCAGTCAATGTTCTCGAGTCTCTCTCACCACCAGGGCATTAGATACAGATCTCGGCAGGAGAAACGGCAACGGCGTCTATAAGAGTTTTTAGAAACAGCTCCATACGCAGTCAACAGATCCTGTAGGTAGGCAGCCGACAGATCGTTGTGTGAAAATAGAGTTAACAGCACCACAGGAACCAAACGCGCCGCTCTTTTACTCACATCTAAATCTACTGACATTTATCCCTTCTGCTGAAATGGCACACTTACTGTATGATAAGGAGGGGGCGGAAACTTTTCTCTGCGGTGTGTGTGGATGGATGCTGTTGGGTTGTCTCTCCACCTTTTATAGGGCCTGTCCCATGGCGGGGTATAAATGAAAGAAGGGGTGTGCGAGTGTGTCTGTATGTGTTTATAGACCCTGTCCCGTCTGAAAAGGGGGTATATATCACCAGAGAGGTGTAATCATACCCCACAGTGGTTGGGACGGGACATGGAGGGGCATTTAGGGTTTATAGGCGAAGGGAAGAGTGATGGCCCACTGTTTGTGCTGTACCGCTGACACACACACCACACAAATGCAGGGAAACGCAGGTACAGCATTATTTGCAGGTGGCATAACGCTATGGCTAACAGAGAGAAAATGAAGAGAAACGTAAGAGGGAGAGAGAGAGAGAGAGTGAGACGCAGAGAGAGAGTAAGCACACACACACACACTGCTACTAGGGTGCATCAGCGTTACTCTGTGAAACAGACATTGCTCTGTAGCCTCACCAGCCGTAGCTCTCTGGAACTCCACCGAGAGAGTGTGTGTGACATCACTCCAAAACGTGTAGAGGATATCAGGCTGGCCGTCCTGCCGAGAGAAGAGAGAAACAACTGAACAGAGAGTCACACAAGGAGACACACACGCACAGGGCTGTGATGAGTGTAGTCTGCGCCCAACAGGCAGAAGGGCAGGGTGACTTCCATTATCATCATTATCTACCAGTGTGATCCTCAGCCACACCAGATGCTGCTATCGCCGCACACATTTATCACACTACAAATCAGCTAGAAACACACACACACACGCGACCACCGTGCTGTGCCATAACCATCACCGTGGACAACAATGACAGCTCATCACCATAATGACAAGTCATAGCAGGGCGTCTTACGATGGGCTGAGGAGGTTTGTCCACTAATGAGGGTCCACTCCTCTGAAGCATGCAGAGCTAGTACACACATCTGACTCAAATAAGAGTCTTTTAACACAGGGAATACACACTGACTAGATAGGGTGGTGAGGACAGAGGAGTGCCATTTTTAAACACACACACAAACGTAAATGCAAACACTGACACACACACACGCATGAACACTCAAAAACACACACACACACAGTTTACTAAACACACACATACACACGACAGAAGTGAAAGTAGAGAGGGAGGGGAAAGTCTAATCAAAACAAAGACATATGAAGGGGGAGTGTGTGTCACCACATCCCTCCATCAACGTGGCCCTCCTCGCCTCCTAATATAATCACTGCTAATCAGTGGAGAAGGACACACAGGCATGCACACACACACACATACGGTGTTTCCTCCGACACATTGGTGCGGCTGGGTACCGGTTTAAGTGGGCATTGTGTCAAGAAGCAGTGTGGGGCCTGGCTGGGTCGTGTTTCGGAGGATGCACGGCTCTCGACCTTCGCCTCTCCTGAGTCCGTACGGGAGTTGAAGTGATGGAACAAGACTAACTACCAATTGGGTATCACAAAATTGGGGAGAAACCCCCCCTGTTTTACGCTGTCCTGTGGCCCAACACAAAGAGAATGGATACACACAGTCCATCAATGTTACCCTGCTAATGTTCAACACAAAACAGACCAGACCATGTGTATGTCCTACTTCTAAACATACGCACACAGGCATGCGCACACACACTAGATCTTAATTGGTGCAAGCTGCTAATAGGTCGACTGCTGTCCTGAATATAAAAGGACAATTATAGGACTGTGGACTATTATAGAGGACAAAGAGAGATGGAGAGACAGATGGAGAGAGCGTGACAACGGCGGGAACGAGAGGGTGAGGGAATAGAAGCAGAGCGAGGGAGGAAGGGAGAGAAAGCGAGGAGCGGGAGCAAATTAAGAGGTCTATGCTCCTGTAAGAAAGAAAATCGGCACAGCTGAATCTCTTTCAGCTTGCATTAGATAACTAAGCTGTTCTGCTTAACAGCCCAGCATTCTGCTGATGCAAGCAAGAGTCAATAAAGCCTGGGTAGGTCTGGTTCAGGACAGGCCCAAGTAACAGACCGATCAGGATGGAGAGAAGGGAATGGGAGAGGGACAGAGGAGGGGAAAGAGGTAGGCAAAAGAGAAGAGAATGATATGCCAAGAGTTTTTTTTAATTGATTTTACCTTTATTTAACTAGGCAAGTCAGTTAAGAACATATTCTTATTTTCAAATGACGGCCTAGGAACAGTGAGTTAACTGCCTTGTTCAGTGGCAGAATGACAGATTTTTACCTTGTCAGCTCGGGGATTCGATCTTGCAACCTTTCAGTTACAAGTCCAACGCTCTAACCACTAGGCGACCTGCCGCCCCGGTAGTAGAGGAATAGATGTTGTGGAAGGGTGTGCTGATGACAGTTCAGGGGCAAGAACACACAGGCCTTTTATGAGGACATGGCGTCTCACCTTAATGATCTCACTGATGAAGCAGACGTGAGTGACAGGGTCTCTCTTCTTCGTCAGGACCTTCTGGAGGTGTTGCACCTAAACACAGAGAGATTACAGGTTAACTCCGTACTCCCTGACTAGGTACATTACTCTACTTCAGCAGGTAAAAATGTGCACATTTACTTTTAAAATATATGCAAAGGTAAAGGCATACCTGTCCGCAAGCGGCACAGATCTGGTCCATGAGTTTCTCTAGGTTGGTCCAGAGAGCAGCTCGGAACGCTGCCGTGTTACCTGGGGTTGGCATCACCGCTCTGCCTGGCGCACCTGACACACACACACAAATGAAATGACACGGGTGAAAAAGTTACACAGGACAAGAGTTCCAAAACTGAAACACTATTTTCCTCACCCCCTAACTCTCACCCCCGCCTACCTCTGTTGCCAGTGGGCTGGGTGAGTCCCTTGATGTCCAGGGCAGTGGTGACGTTGTCCTGTATGGTGGTCCGGTAGCCCTCCACCACCCCACTGATGGTCTCCCTCAGACTGCCCAGGTTATAGAACACCTGGAGGGCCGTGCCCACCTGGGTCGGGTTCTACATGGGGACACAGTGGAGAGGAGACAGTTGGTGTGTGCGTGTGTGTCAGGTTCAGTCATTCAACTCCAACCCTATCTAGTCTGAGACAGTCAGTCTTGGAGCACAGTGGAGTCCAAACAACCAACTAAATATATGTCAGACATACTTCTACTGACTGGACAGACACACAGAATGGAGTGTACCTCACACTCTGGAAAAGCAGAGAAACACACGTACCGACACACACCGACACACACACACACACACCGACACACACCGACACACACACACACACACACATCTCCAAGTTCAGACGATTGACGTCACTATACGCAAGGGAGGGGGTGGTCTAAAAAATGGGTCATATTCAACAATTCTCCTCAGCTAACGGGAAAAGATCAGGATACGCAAGTACTCGGACATTTCTCGGTGTGAGTGTGTGTGCGTGCATGGTTGTGTGTGAGTAATTACTAGTAGGGTCTGATAGCAGCTCTTATTAAGGAACCAGCACTCAGGACTAATAGGAGCTTTGTTCACCATCATCCAGAAACCGCTCACACCCTCCCCATCTCTCCCTCCCCTCTCTCCTCGCTGTTGCACACATGAAACAGAGATTGAGGTCAGACCCCAGTCTTCTAGCTCCCTCCCTCTCCATCTCATTTCTCTGGCCTAACGAGTTCTTGGAAACACAGTTTCAACTCTCTCCATTCCTAACTCAGGGCCATTTAGGAAACTGCCCCTAAAGTCAGCTCCAGCTGGGTCATAATCAGGAAGCCAGCGCCAGAGCTCACGGCCCAGTGAGGTGTCAGCTGGTGGATGTGATAATGTCAAGACCCTGTCATAGAGCCTCGACCCCAGCCGTCTGGAAGGCGTGACACTATATGTCTCATGTCTGCAGTCCATGGATTGGTCAATAGGGTGACACAGGTGTTGAGTAAACCATGCTGTTATCATGTCCAAAGCCATGACGCAGTATTTGTAATGCCAAAGAGTTTGCTGTGGATAAAAAGGATGCGTCCGTGCATGACACACACAGAAATACACTAACTGACGAGGGGCGATATTTGATCAGTTCTTTGTGAGCTTGAGCTCTGCAGTGTCCGTCCGGGTCAGGTGGGTAGGTGTGTGTGTGTGTGTATATATATATACAGGGCTCTGTGCAGGCCAGTCAAGTTATTCCACACCGATCTCAACAAACCATTTCCATATGGACCTCGCTTTGTGCATGGGGGGCATTGTCATGCTGAAACAGGAAAGGGCCTTCTCAAAACTATTGGAAGTTGGAAGCACAGAAACGTCTACAATGTCATTGTGTGCTGTTGCGTTAAGATTTCCCTTCACTGGAACTAAGGGGACTAGCCCGAACCATGAAAAACAGCCCCAGAGCATTATTCCTCCTCCACCAACCTTCACAGTTTACACTATGCATTGATGCAGGTAGCCTTCTCCTGGCATCCACCAAAGCCAGATTCGTCCATCTGACTGCCAGAAGGTGAAGTGCGATTCATCACTCCAGAGAACGAGTTTTCACTGCTATAGAGTCCAATGGTGGCAAGCTTTACACCACTCCAGCCAACGGTTGGCGTTGCGCATGGTAATCTTAGGCTTGTGTGCTCAGCCATGGAAACGCTTGGCTGCTCGGCCATGGAAACCCATTTAACGAAGCTCCCGACAAACAGTTATTGTGCTGAAGTTGCTTCCAGAGGCAGTTTGGAACCCAGTAGTGAGTGTTGCAACCAAGGACAGATCATTTTTAGCACGTCAGCACTCGGCAGTGCCGTTCTGTGAGCTTGTGTAGCCTGCCACTGAGCGGCTGAGCCGTTGTTGCGCCTAGATGTTTCCACTTCACAATAACAGCAGCTCTGTCCGCAAACGGGTGTGGCTGAAATAGCCAAATTCACAAATTAGAAGGCATGCCCACATACTTTTGGCCATGATGGATACACATAAATATATATATATCAGTGCTGTGAAAAAGTATTTGCCCCCTTCCTGATTTCTTATTTTTTTGCACATTTGTCACACCTAAATGTTTCAAATCATCAAACAAATTTAAATATTACACAAAGATAACCAAAGTAAACACAAAATGCAGTTTTTAAGTGATGATTATAAGGTAAAAAAGCTATCCGAACCTTCATGGCCCTATGTGAAAAGGTAATTGCCCCCTAAACCTAATAACTGGTTGTGCCACCCTCAGCAGCAACAACTGCAATCAAGCGTTTGCGATAACTGGCAATGAGTCTTTCACATCGCTGTGGAGGAATTTTGGCCCACTCTTCTTTGCAGAATTGTTTTAATTCAGCCACATTGGAGGGTTTTTGAGCATGAACCGCCTTTTAAGGTCACGCCACAGCATCTCAATCGGCCACTCCAAAAGGCCACTCCAAAACCTTCATTTTCTTTTTAAGCCATTCAGAGCTCGACTTGCTGGTGTGTTTTGGATCATTGTCCTGCTGCAGAACCCAAGGGCGCTTCAGCTTGAGGTCATGAACTGGTGGCCGCAAATTCTCCTTCAGGATTTTTTGGTAGAGAGCAGAATGGTTCATGGTTCCATCAATCACATCAAGTGGTCCAGGTCCTGAAGCAGCAAAGCAGCCCCAGACCATCACACTGCCACCACCATATTTGACTGTTGGTATGATGTTCTTTTTCTGAAATGCTGTGTTACTTTTACGCCAGATGTAACGGGACGCACACCTTCCAAAAAGTTCAACTTTTGTCTCGTCAGTCCACAGAATATTTTCCCAAAAGTCTTGGGGATCATCAAGATGTTTTGCAAAGGTGGGACAAGCCTTTATGTTATTTTGGGTCAGCAGTGGTTTTCGCCTTGGAACTCTGCCATGGATGCCATTTTTCCCAGTCTCTTACTTATGGTTGGGTCATGAACACTGACCTTAACTGAGGCAAGTGAGGCCTGCAGTTCTTTAGATGTTGTTGTGGGTTCTTTTGTGACCTCTTGGATGAGTCGTCGTTGCGCTCTTGGGGTAATATTGGTAGGCCGGCCACTCCTGGGAAGGTTCACCACTGTTCCAAATTTTCTCCATTTGTGGATATAGGCTCTCACCATGGTTCGCTGGAGTCCCAAAGCTTAAGAAATGGCTTTGTCACCCTTTCAAGACTGATAGATGTCAATTACTTTGATACTTTGATAATTACTTTGTCTTGCTTTTTGAGATCTTTTGGCCTACTTCACTTTGTCAGACAGGTTCTATTTAAGTGATTTCTTGATTCAACAGATCTGGCAGGAATCAGGCCTGGTGGTGGCTAGTGAAAATAAACTCAGCTTTCCCCAAAAAATGTGATTAACCACAGTATATTCATGATTTAACAAGGGGGGGGGGGGCAATTACTTTGTCACATAGGGCCATGAAGGTTCAGATCATTTTATTTATTAAGGGATAAAAGCTATCACTTAAAATCTGCATTTTGTGTTTACCTGGGTTATCTTTGTGTAATATAAACATTTGTTTGAAGAACCGAAACATTTAAGTGTGACAAATGTGCAAAAAAATAAGAAATCAGGAATATATATTATGCTGTGAGAAAGTATTTGCCCCCTTCCTGATTTTTTAAATGTTTTATATATGTGTGTGTATACACATATATACATATATATACACACACACACACACACACACACACACACACACACACACACACACACACACACACACACACACACACACACACACACACACACACACACACACACACACACACACACACACACACACACACACACACACACACGAAAGTTTACATACACCTTAGCCAACTACATTTAAACTCACTTTTTCACAATTCTTGACATTTATTCCTAGTAAATAACTCCCTGTCTTAGGTCAGTTAGGATCACCACATTATTTTAAGAAGGTAAAATGTCAGAATAATAGCTGAGATAATTATTTATTTCAGCTTTTATTTCTTTCATCACATTCCCAGTGGGTCAGAAGTTTACATATACTCGATTAGTATTGGTAGCATTGCCTTTAAATTGTTGAACTTGGGTCAAATGTTTTGGGTAGCCTTCCACAAGCTTCCCACAATAAGTTGGGTGAATTTTGGCCCATTCCTCCGGACAGAGTCAGGTTTGTAGGCATCCTTGCTCGCACACACTTTTTCAGTTCTGCCCACACATTTTCTATAGGCTTGAGGTCAGGGCTTTGTGATGGCCACTCTAATACCTTGACTTTGTTGTCCTTAAGCCATTTTGCCACAACTTTGGAAGTATGCTTGGGGTAATTGTCCATTTGTGACCAAGCTTTATAAGTCTTGAGAGGTTTCCTCAATATAATTATCTTTCCTCATGATGCAATCTATTTTGTGAAGTGCACCAGTCCCTCCTGCAGCAAAGCACCCCTACAACATCATGCTGCCACCCCCGTGCTTCACGGTTGGGATGGTGTTCTTCGGCTTGCAAGCCTCCCCCTTTTTCCTCCAAACATAATGATGGTCATTATGGCCAAACAGTTCTATTTTTGTTTCATCAGACCAGAGGACATTTCTCCAAAAAGTACGATCTTTGTCCCCATGTGCAGTTGCAAACCGTAGTATGGCTTTTTTATGGCGGTTTTGGAGCAGTGGCATCTTCCTTGCTGAGCCGCCTTTCAGGTTATGTTTCAGGTTATGTCGATATAGGACTCGTTTTACTGTGGATATAGATAATTTTGTACCCGTTTCCTCCAGCATCTTTACAAGGTCCTTTGCTGTTGTTCTGGGATTAAGTTGCACTTTTTGCACCAAAGTACGTTCATCTCTAGGAGACAGAACACGTCTCCTTCCTGAGCGGTATGACGGCTGTGTGGTCCCATGGTGTTTATACTTGCGACTATTGTTTGTACAGATGAGCGTGGTACCTTCAGGCGTTTGGAAATTGCTCCCAAGGATGAACCAGACTTGAGGAGGTCTTGGCTGATTTCTTTTGATTTTCCCATGATGTCAAGCAAAGAGGTACTGAGTTTGAATGTAGACCTTGAAATACATCCACAGGTACACCTCCAAAACTATGAAATAACACATATGGAATCACGTAGTAACCAAAAAAGTGTTAAACAAATGCAAATATATTTGAGATTTTGTAAAGTAGCCACCCTTTGCCTTGATGACAGCTTTGCACACTCTTGGCATTCTCTCAACCAGCTTCATGAGGTAGTCACCTGGAATGCATTTCAGGTGAGCCTTGTTAAAAGTTAATTTGTGAAATTTGTCCTTCTTAATGCGTTTGAGCCAATCAGTTGTGTTGTGACAAGGTAGGCGTGGTATACAATATCTCCAAGATGGCATAGCCGTCAGACGTCCTTTGTCCTCGTCTTGTCGTGTCCCGTATATATATATATATATATTTACATGTTTCTTCGCATATCTTTTCTGTATTTTCTTATCCAAAAACTCAACTTCAAAACACTCTCCTGCAACCCGCCTCATCAATTAAAAAAAATATATAATTTACTTCAAATCTGAAATCCACAATAGAAGCTAGCCAGAAGCTAGCCAGAAGCTAACCAGAAGCTAGCCAGAAGCTAACCAGAAGCTAGCCAGTTTACTGGCTAATGTTAGTATTCAGCTAACCACGGTTGATGGTCATCAGCTATCCTTTAGCTCGAAAAGCTATCGCCAGTTTTGTACAACGCGACTCAGACCAGAACATACCGGACCTATTTTTCTCTCCATATCCCCGGATTTCAACCGAAAGCTCTGGACATTTACACCTGGATCTCGCAGCTAGCTAGCTGCTATCTGTGTGACTATTGGCTTACGTCCATCCCGGAGCAAACATCAATTATTCCGGAGCTAGCCAGCTGAAGAGTTCCATCAGCCACTCCTGGGTCACAATCCCCTATCCGGACCCGTTTTACTGCCGACGCGGCGCCCCCCCGGGCCTTCACGACTGGACTACCGATGTTATCTGCCGAGGGAGTTATCCAACTGGCCCGTCCGTCGAGACGTTACCTGAACGCCCATCTGCGGCCCGCTAATCGTTAGCTGTCTTATCAGCTGCTATCTGAATAGATCTATCAAACAATTTTTCTTGGGCCACTATAACTATATCTATTTTGCCAATTGGATTGATCCCCTCTACCACACAGAACCCCACTAATTGACCGACGGAAACGCACGAGGTGGTTAAAAACAGACCTCCATCCTATGCTAGCTTGCTACCGATGGCCCGGCTAGCTGTCTGAATCGCCGTTACACCAACCAACCTTACTACTAACTGGACCCTTATGACAACTCGACTAAGCATGCCTCTCCTTAATGTATATGTGCCTTGTCCATTACTTTTCTGGTTAGTGTTTATTGGCTTAATTCACTGTAGAGACTCTAGCCCTGCTCATTATACCTTATCCAACCTTTCAGTTCCACCACCCATACATGTGATGACATCACCTGGTTTCAATGATGTTTCTAGAGACAATATCTCTCTCATCATCACTCAATACCTAGGTTTACCTCCACTGTATTCACATCCTACCATACCTTTGTCTGTACATTATACCTTTAAGCTATTTTATCGCCCCCAGAAACCTCCTTTTACTCTCTGTTCTCATAGCTTTTAGCCGTACCCTTATCCTACTCCTCCTCTGTTCCTTTGGTGATGTAGAGGTGAATCCAGGCCCTGCAGTGCCTAGCTCCACTCCTATTCCTCAGGCGCTCTCTTTTGATAACTTCTGTAACCGTAAAAGCCTTCGTTTCATGCATGTTAACATTAGAAGCCTCCTCCCTAAGTTTGTTTTATTCACTGCTTTAGCACACTCTGCCAAACCGGATGTTCTAGCCATGTCTGAATCCAGGCTTAGGAAGACCACCAAAAATTCTGAAATCTTCATCCCTAACTACAACATTTTCAGACAAAATAGAACGGCCAAAGGGGGCGGTGTTGCAATCTACTGCAGAGATAGCCTGCAGAGTTCTGTCCTACTATCCAGGTCTGTACCCAAACAATTTGAACTTCTACTTTTAAAAATCCACCTCTCTAAAAACAAGTCTCTCACCGTTGCCGCCTGCTATAGACCACCCTCTGCCCCCAGCTGTGCTCTGGACACCATATGTGAACTGATTTCCCCCCATCTATCTTCAGATCTCGTGCTGCTAGGCGACCTAAACTGGAACATGCTTAACACCCCAGCCATCCTACAATCTAAGCTTGATGCCCTCAATCTCACTCAAATGATCAATTAACCTACCAGGTACCACCCCAAAGCCGTAAACACGGGCACCCTCATAGATATCATCCTAACCAACTTGCCCTCTAAATACACCTCTGCTGTTTTCAAACAAGATCTCAGCGATCAATGCCTCATTGCCTGCATCCGTAATGGGTCAGCGGTCAAACGACCTCCACTCATCACTATCAAACGCTCCCTGAAACACTTCAGCGAGCAGGCCTTTCTAATCGACCTGGCCGGGGTATCCTGGAAGGATATTGACCTCATCTCGTCAGTAGAGGATGCCTGGTTATTTAAAAAAAATGCCTTCCTCACCATCTTAAATAAGCATGCCCCATTCAAGAAATTTAGAACCAGGAACAGATATAGCCCTTGGTTCTCCCCAGACCTGACTTCCCTTAACCAACACAAAAAACATCCTATGACGTTCTGCATTAGCATCGAACAGCCCCCGTGATATGCAACTTTTCAGGGAAGCTAGAAACCAATATACACAGGCAGTTAGAAAAGCCAAGGCTAGCTTTTTCAAGCAGAAATTTGCTTCCTGCAACACAAACTCAAAAAAGTTCTGGGACACTGTAAAGTCCATGGAGAATAAGAACACCTCCTCCCAGCTGCCCACTGCACTGAGGATAGGAAACACTGTCACCACCAATAAATCCACTATAATTGAGATTTTCAATAATCTTTTTTCTACGGCTGGCCATGCTTTCCACCTGGCTACCCCTACCCCAGTCAACAGCACTGCACCCTCCACAGCAACTCGCCCAAGCCTTCCTCATTTCTCTTTCTCCAAAATCCAGTCAGCTGATTTTCTGAAAGAGCTGCAAAATCTGGACCCCTACAAATCAGCCGGGCTAGACAATCTGGACCCTTTCTTTCTAAAATGATCTGCCCAAATTGTTGCAACCCATATTACTAGCCTGTTCAACCTCTCTTTCGTGTCGTCTGAGATTCCCAAAGATTGGAAAGCAGCTGCGGTCATCCCCCTCTTTAAAGGGGGGGACACTCTTGACCCAAACTGCTACAGACCTATATCGATCTTACCCTGCCTTTCTAAGGTCTTTGAAAGCCAAGTCAACAAACAGATTACCAACCTTTTCGAATCCCACCATACCTTCTCCGCTATACAATCTGGTTTTAGTGTTGGTCATGGGTGCACCTCAGCCACGCTCAAGGTCCTAAACGATATCTTAACCGCCATCGATAAGAAACAATACTGTGCAGCCGTATTCATTGATCTGGCCAAGGCTTTCGACTCTGTCAACCACCACATCCTCATCGGCAGACTCGATAGCCTTGGTTTCTCAAATGATTGCCTCGCCTGGTTCACCAACTACTTCTCTGATAGAGTTCAGTGTGTCAAATCGGAGGGCCACTACTCTGGACGGTTCTGACTTAGAATATAAGGACAACGACAAATACCAAGGTGTCTGACTCACATCAAACATCTCCAAACCAAAGTTAAATCTAGAATTGGTTTCCTATTTCGCAACAAAGCATCCTTCACTCATGCTGCCAAACATACCCTTGTAAAACTGACCATCCTACCGATCCTCGACTTCGGCGATGTCATTTACAAAATAGCCTCCAATACCCTACTCAATAAATTGGATGCAGTCTTCACAGTGCCATCCGTTTTGTCACCAAAGCCAAAATATACTACCCACCACTGCGACCTGTACGCTCTCGTTGGCTGGCCCTCACTTCATACTCGTCGCCAAACCCACTGGCTCCATGTCATCTACAAGACCCTGCTAGGTAAAGTCCCCCCTTATCTCAGCTTGCTGGTCACCATAGCAGCACCCACCTGTAGCACGGGCTCCAGCAGGTATATCTCTCTGGTCATGCCCAAAACCAATTCTTCCTTTGGCCGCCTCTCCTTCCAGTTCTCTGCTGCCAATGACTGGAACGAACTACAAAAATCTCTGAAACTGGAAACACCTATCTCCCTCATTAGCTTTAAGCACCAGCTGTCAGAGCAGCTCACAGATTACTGCACCTGTACATAGCCCATCTATAATTTAGCCCAAACAACTACCTCTCCCCCTGCTGTATTTATTTATTTTGCTCCTTTGCACCCCATTATTAATCTCTCTACTTTGCACATTCTTCAACTGCAAATCTACCATTCCAGTGTTTTACTTGCTATATTGTATTTACTTCGACACCATGGCCTTTTTTTGCCTTTACCTCCCTTATCTCACCTCATTTGCTCACATTGTATATAGACTTATTTTTCTACTGTATTATTGACTGTATGTTTATTTTACTCCATGTGTAACTCTGTGTTGTTGTATGTGTCGAACTGCTTTGCTTTATCTTGGCCAGGTTGCAATTGTAAATGAGAACTTGTTCTCAACTTGCCTACCTGGTTAAATAAAGGTGAAATTAAAAACAATATTTAAAAAAAAACAGAAGAAAGCCATATTTGGTAAAATACCAAACCCATATTATGGCAAGAACAGCTCCAATAAGCAAAGAGAAATGACAGTCCATCATTCCTTTAATATGACATGAAGGTCAGTCAATCCGGAAAATGTCAACAACTTCAACTTCAAGTGCTGTCGCAAAAACCATCAAGAGCTATGATGAAACTGGCTCTCATGAGGACCGCCACAGGAAAGGAAGACCCAGAGTTACCTCTGCTGTAGAGGATAAGCTCATTAGAGTTAACTGCAACTCAGGTTGCAGCATAAATAAATGCTTCACAGAGTTCAAGTAACAGACACATCTCAAAGTCAACTGTTTAGAGGATATTGTGTGAATCAGGCATTTGTGGGCGAATTGCTGCAAAGAAACCACTACTAAAGGACACCAATAAGAAGAAGAGACATGCTTGAGACAAGAAGCACGAGCAATGGACATTAGACAGGTGGAAATCTGTCCTTTGTTCTGATGAGTCCAATTTGAGATTTTTGGTTCCAAGGGCCATGTCTTTGCGACACGTATGATCTCTGCATGTGTGGTTCCCACCGTGAAGCAAGGAGGAGGAGGTGTAATGGTGCTTTGCTGGTGATTTATTTAGAATTCAAGGCACACTTAACCAGCACGGCTACCACAGCATTCTGCAGCGATACACCATCCCACCTGGTTTGCGCTTTGTGGGACTATCATTTCTTTTTTAAAAGGACAATGACCCAAAACACACCTCCAGGCTGTGTAAGGGCTATTTGACCAAGAAGTAGAGTGATGGTACTGCATCAGATGACCTGGCCTCCACAATTACCTAACCTCAACCCAATTGAGATGGTTTGGGTTAAATTGAACAGCAGATTGAAGGAAAAATATGCCAACAAATGCTCAGCATATGTGGGAACTCCTTCAAGGCTGTTGGAAAAGCATTCCTCGTGATACTGGTTGAGAGAATGGCAAAATATATTTTGATTTGTAGAACACTTTTGGATTACTATATGATTCCATATGTTATTTCACAGTTTTGATGTCTTCACTGAAATTCTACAATGTAGAAAATAGTAAATAATGTAGAAAAACCATTGAATAAGTAGGTATATATATATATATATATATATACACAGTGCCTTGCGAAAGTATTCGGCCCCCTTGAACTTTGCAACCTTTTGCCACATTTCAGGCTTCAAACATGAAGATATATAACTGTATTTTTTTGTGAAGAATCAACAACAAGTGGGACACAATCATGAAGTGGAACGACATTTATTGGATATTTCAAACTTTTTTAACAAATCAAAAACTGAACAATTGGGCGTGCAAAATTATTCAGCCCCTTTACTTTCAGTGCAGCAAACTCTCTCCAGAAGTTCAGTGAGGATCTCTGAATGATCCAATGTTGACCTAAATGCCTAATGATGATAAATACAATCCACCTGTGTGTAATCAAGTCTCCGTATAAATGCACCTGCACTGTGATAGTCTCAGAGGTCCGTTAAAAGCGCAGAGAGCATCATGAAGAACAAGGAACACACCAGGCAGGTCCGAGATACTGTTGTGAAGAAGTTTAAAGCCGGATTTGGATACAAAAAGATTTCCCAAGCTTTAAACATCCCAAGGAGCACTGTGCAAGCGATAATATTGAAATGGAAGGAGTATCAGACCACTGCAAATCTACCAAGACCTGGCCGTCACTCTAAACTTTCAGCTCATACAAGGAGAAGACTGATCAGAGATGCAGCCAAGAGGCCCATGATCACTCTGGATGAACTGCAGAGATCTACAGCTGAGGGGGGAGACTCTGTCCATAGGACAACAATCAGTTGTATATTGCACAAATCTGGCCTTTATGGAAGAGTGGCAAGAAGAAAGCCATTTCTTAAAGATATCCATAAAAAGTGTTGTTTAAAGTTTGCCACAAGCCACCTGGGAGACACACCAAACATGTGGAAGAAGGTGCTCTGGTCAGATGAAACCAAAATTGAACTTTTTGGCAACAATGCAAAACGTTATGTTTGGCGTAAAAGCAACACAGCTGAACACACCATCCCCACTGTCAAACATGGTGGTGGCAGCATCATGGTTTGGGCCTGCTTTTCTTCAGCAGGGACAGGGAAGATGGTTCAAATTGATGGGAAGATGGATGGAGCCAAATACAGGACCATTCTGGAAGAAAACCTGATGGAGTCTGCAAAAGACCTGAGACTGGGACGGAGATTTGTCTTCCAACAAGACAATGATCCAAAACATAAAGCAAAATCTACAATGGAATGGTTCAAAAATAAACATATCCAGGTGTTAGAATGGCCAAGTCAAAGTCCAGACCTGAATCCAATTGAGAATCTGTGGAAAGAACTGAAAACTGCTGTTCACAAATGCTCTTCATCCAACCTCACTGAGCTCGAGCTGTTTTGCAAGGAGGAATGGGAAAAAATTTCAGTCTCTCGATGTGCAAAACTGATAGACATACCCCAAGCGACTTACAGCTGTAATCGCAGCAAAAGGTGGCGCTACAAAGTATTAACTTAAGGGGGCTGAATAATTTTGCACGCCCAATTTTTCAGTTTTTGATTTGTTAAAAAAGTTTGAAATATCCAATAAATGTCGTTCCACTTCATGATTGTGTCCAACTTGTTGTTGATTCTTCACAAAAAAATACAGTTTTATATATTTATGTTTGAAGCCTGAAATGTGGCAAAAGGTCGCAAAGTTCAAGGGGGCCGAATACTTTCGCAAGCCACTGTATGTATGTATGTGTGTATATATATATATATATATATATATATATATATATATATATATATATATACACCTAGGTAAGGAGTGGAGAACAGGGCTTCTCAAAGAAAAACTAACAGGTCTGTGAGAGCCGGAATTCTTACTGGTTGGTAGGTGATCAAATACTTATGTCATGCAATAAAATGCAAAATAATTACTTAAAAATCATACACATGTGATTTTCTGGATTTTTGTTTTAGATTCCGTCTCTCACAGTTGAAGTGTACCTATGATAAAAATTACAGACCTCTACATGCTTTGTAAGTAGGAAAACCTGCAAAATCGGCAGTGTATCAAATACTTGTTCTCCCCACTGTATATATAAATAAATACATAGTATATGCCCTGTTGGGGCTCTGTGGCAGCTCAGTGCCAGTGTGAGATGTTTTCACGTTGCCTCGCCCCAGGGTAATACACAAACACCTTTTGTTCCCAGTGTAGCAGGTGCCGAGGGGGATCTTTCTCTTTCGGCATAACAAAAATCAGGCTAATTGGTTTGGCTTGATTGGGCGCACGCACGCACGCGCACACACACACACACACACACACACACACACACACACACACACACACACACACACACACACACACACACACACACACACACACACACACACACACACACACACACACACACCAGGAGTAGTGAGACCTTCGCTGTCGACCGGGAGGTGAGAGGAGCAGGCTAAAAATAGCCCCACTCAGTCTTAATGAGCATGTGGCAGCATACACGGGCTGCTTCCCAAATGGCACCTTATTTTCTACATAGTGCACTACGGGCCCTGGTCAAAAGTAGTGATCTATGTAGGGAGTAGTGTGCCGTTTTTGGAATTTACATGAACCCCCCATTCCATTTGGTTTGTACACTGCTGCTACTCACTGTGTATTATCTATGCAGTCACTTCACCCCTACCTACATGTACAAATGACCTCTACTAACTTGTACCCCCGTACATAGACTCGGTACTGGTACCCCCTGTATATAGCCTCGTTATTGTTATTTTATTGTGTTACTTTTTATTTTGGTTTATTTGGTAAATATTTTCTTAACTCTCTTGAACTGCACTGTTGGTTAAGGGCTTGCAAGTAGGCATTTCACGGTAAGGTCTACACTTGTATTCATCGCATGTGACAAATAAAGTTTGATTTGATTTGAGACACAGCCACACAGTACAGGGGAAGAACCCACCCTTCACAGACCATTACTGTATTGTTGTCGTCAGGCAGGCAGCTGCATCCTTATAGACACCATGTCAGATAACATCATTAAACCAGACAGGGACTGTAATATTCACAGTGCTGAGTAAACACAAACACCTGGCTAGGTTATTGGCTTCCTCCACTGCTAGGCCTACTCCTTGACATGAAAGTGATGCACTGACCGTGAGGCTGCTGTCATGGCTTCGACATTTCTCATTTCAAGAGACATCCCGGTAAAATAAAAAATTATTCTGAACATATGAACGTAGCCAAGGTCATAGTGTTACATATTCAGCCGGCAGAGCCTGCCTCTTTACAGATGGCCTGGGTCCGCAGTATTAAATTATATATCTCTATGGCTGAGCCTGCTGCTAGTACAAGGTTGGTGTGAACTGGATCCCACACACTCAGGGAAGACATCCAAAAAGGTACATCATCACACAGAAAACAACCATTTCTCATTATAAGTGAGGAGGATAGCAGGCCATATGTGCAGGCATATTCACATTCACAGGAGTGAGAAAGGCTTATTTTGGTGGTTACAAGATTAGATGCGTTTCTCTAGAAGAAGGTGGGCAACCATGGAGAAGAGGCTTTGCATGCTGTGTCTCGATTTTGTTTCGGAGAGAGGCATGCTTTAATGTTTGTGGTTTTGTTCTTTCTAAAACATTACAGGCAGGTTTAATGTTTGTTTTTTGGTGTGCACGCGCGTGTGTGTGTGTGTGTGTTGTGGAGGAGGGTCTCTAAAAATCATTGAAATTTCTCTAATAAAGACACATTTCATGTTTGGTGGGTTGTGTGTGTTTGATGGTGGACTGGGGGGGTGTCACTTCCTGATAGGAAGGTTTACTGTTTGACTGGTATTTGAGTGAAAGCAGCTTACAGGAGCTGTAATGTGAGCTACAGGGGGCCTAGCCATCAACAGTATGAAGCATTGTAACCAGACACATACATTCACACACACAGCTTTTCTTTGAATAAGGAATTCATTATACAGAATGCATACCAAGGACGACGACTGACTCAACCTCAGAAACATTCCTCTTTCATTTACCTCTGCTAGAATGAATAATTGAATGCAAGTCATCTCTTGTGATCTCGTTTATTTTCCCCAGAGGATTTGAGGTCAGTGGTGTTAAGGCACTTCTGGGAGTAGTTGCAGCCAGCTTCGAGGTAGCTCCCCCTGTTAGAGAGACTGAGGCAGTGATGTGAATGACAACCCTCTGCTTTGCACTTCCTTCCTAGAGACACCTGTTGGCCTGAATCATTACCCACTGTCCATACACCCTATTAGCTTTTACCACTGAGTGGACATTCACTTTCACTCATTCACACACACTCACTCACACTCAGAGGGTATGACAAGAAATTGGTCAAACAAACCAATCGCTGATAAGAGGATGGGTGAGATGGTTTCCACACATGCTGGTGGGTTATGTACCATCTGACGTTTGCTTTCCTGTGTGTGTGTCTCTCTCTCTCAGTTTTATGACAAATATGTGTTTTGAGGTAACAATATCAAACAACGCCTATGACAAATATTTATGCCATGACTGGGCATATGTCTGTCTGGGGTAGACGTCCACCCATGGAGTAGGTGTCTGTCCTGAATGGGGTTCATGACTGGGCATATGTCTGTTTTAGGGTCATCTATAAAAATGCTGGGCAGGCCCAGTTGCCCATTATTTTGCCTACCATGACTATGTCCCCATAGAATGACAATGCTCCCATTCACAGGGCACGAGTGGTCACTGAATGGTTTGATGAGCATTAAAACGATGTAAACCATATGCCGTGGCCGTCTCAGTCACCAGATCTCAACTCAATTTAACACTTATGGGAGGTTCTGGAGCGGCGACTGAGACACCACCATCAACAAAACACCAAGTGATGGAATTTCTTGTGGAAGAACGGTGTAGAATCCCTCCAATAGAGTTCCAGTCATTTGTAGAATATATCCCACAGTGCATTGAAGCTGTTTGGCTGTGGTGGCCCAAAGCCCCTTTAAGAAACTTTATATTGGTGTTTCCTATATTTTGTCAATTACCTGTATGTTGGACATTTTCACTTAGGTGTGTACTCACTTTTGTTGCCAGCGGTTTAGACATTAATGGCTGTGTGTTGAGTTATTTTGAGGGGACAGCAAATTTACACTGTTATACAAGCTGTACACTCACTACTTTACATTGTAGCAAAGTGTCATTTCTTCAGTGTTGTCACATGAAAAGATATACTCAAATATTTACAAAAATGTGAGGGTTGTACTATCTTTTGTGATATACTGTATGTATATACAGTGGGTCAAAAAAGTATTTAGTCAGCCACCAATTGTGCAAGTCCTCCCACTTAAAAAGATGAGGCCTGTAATTTTCATCATAGGTACACTTCAACCATGACAGACAAAATGAGAAAAGAAATCCAGAAAATCACATTGTATGATTTTTAATGAATTTATTTGCAAATTATGGTGGAAAATAAACTTTTGTTATTGACCAAATACTTATCTCAATACTTTGTTAAATACCCTTTGTGTGGTGTGTTTGGGATCATTGTCATGCTGAAAGACCCAGCCACGTTTCATCTTCAATGCCCTTGCTGATGGAAGGAGGTTTTCACTCAAAATCTCACGATACATGACCCCATTCATTCTTTCCTTTACACGGATCAGTCGTCCTGGTCTCTTTGCAGAAAAACAGCCCCAAAGCATGATGTTTACACCCCCATGCTTCACAGTAGGTATGGTGTTCTTTGGATGCAACTCAGCATTCTTTGTCCTCCAAACACGACGAGTTGAGTTTTTACCAAAAAGTTATATTTTGGTTTCATCTGAACATATGACATTCTCCCAATCTTCTTCTGGATCATCCAAATGCTCTCTAGCAAACTTCAGACGGACCTGGACATGTACTGGCTTAAGCAGGGGGACACTTCTGGCACTGCAGGATTTGAGTCCCTGGCGGCGTAGTGTGTTACTGATGGCAGGCTTTGTTACTTTGGTCCCAGCTCTCTGCAGTTTATTCACTAGGTCCCCCCCGTGTGGTTCTGGGATTTTTGCTCACCGTTCTTGTGATCATTTTGACCCTACTGGGTGAGATCTTGTGTGGAGCCCCAGATCGAGGGAGATTATCAGTGGTCTTGTATGTCTTCCATTTCCTAATAATTGCTCCCACAGTTGATTTCTTCAAACCAAGCTGCTTACCTATTGCAGATTCAGTCTTCCCAGCCTGGTGCAGGTCTACAATTTAGTTTCTGGTGTCCTTTGACAGCTCTTTGGTCTTGGCCATAGTGGAGTTTGGAGTGTGACTGTTTGAGGTTGTGGACAGGTGTCTTTTATACTGATAACAAGTTCAAACAGGTGCCATTAATACAAGTAACGAGTGGAGGACAGAGGAGCCTCTTAAAGAAGAAGTTACAGGTCTGTGAGAGCCAGAAATCTTGCTTGTTTGTAGGTGACCAAATACTTATTTTCCACCATAATTTTTAAATAAATTCATTAAAAATCCTACAATGTGATTTTCTGGATTTTTTTCCCCTCATTTTGTCTGTCATAGTTGAAGTGTACCTATGATGAAAATTACAGGCCTCTCTCATCTTTTTAAATGGGAGAACTTGCACAATTGGTGGCTGACTAACTACTTTTTTGCCCCATTGTGTGTGTGTGTGTGTATATGTGTGTGTATATATATATACATACACACACACACACACACACACACACAATGGGGCAAAAAAGTAGTTAGTCAGCCACCAATTGTGCAAGTTCTATATATATATATATATATATATATATATATATATATATATATATATATATATATATATACACACACACACATACACACACTGCTCAAAAAAATAAAGGGAACACTAAAATAACACATCCTAGATCTGAATGAATGAAATATTCTTATTAAATACTTTTTTCTTTACATAGTTGAATGTGCTGACAACAAAATCACACAAAAATTATCAATGGAAATCAAATTTATCAACCCATGGATGTCTGGATTTGGAGTCACACTCAAAATTAAAGTGGAAAACCACACTACAGGCTGATCCAACTTTGATGTAATGTCCTTAAAACAAGTCAAAATGAGGCTCAGTAGTGTGTGTGGCCTCCACGTGCCTGTATGACCTCCCTACAACGCCTGGGCATGCTCCTGATTAGGTGGTGGATGGTCTCTTGAGGGATCTCCTCCCAGACCTGGACTAAAGCATCCGCCAACTCCTGGACAGTCTGTGGTGCAACGTGGTGGATGGAGTGAGACATGATGTCCCAGATGTGCTCAATTGCATTCAGGTCTGGGGAACAGGCGGGCCAGTCCATAGCATCAATGCCTTCCTCTTGCAGGAACTGCTGACACACTCCAGCCACATGAGGTCTAGCATTGTCTTGCTTTAGGAGGAACCCAGGGCCAACCGCACCAGCATATGGTCTCACAGGGGGTCTGAGGATCTCATCTCAGTACCTAATGGCAGTCAGGCTACCTCTGGCGAGCACATGGAGGGCTGTGCGGCCCCCCAAAGAAATGCCAACCCACACCATGACTGACCCACCGCCAAACCGGTCATGCTGGAGGATGTTGCAGGCAGCAGTACGTTCTCCACGGCGTCTCCAGACTGTCACGTCTGTCACATGTGCTCAGTGTGAACCTGCTTTCATCTGTGAAGAGCACAGGGCGCCAGTGGCGAATTTGCCAATCTTGGGTTCTCTGCCAAATGCCAAACGTCCTGCACGGTGTTGGGCTGTAAGCACAACCCCCACCTGTGGACGTCGGGCCCTCATACCACCCTCATGGAGTCTGTTTCTGACCGTTTGAGCAAACACATGCACATTTGTGGCCTGCTGGAGGTCATTTTGCAGGGCTCTGGCAGTGCTCCTCCTGCTCCTCCTTGCACAAAGGCGGAGGTAGCGGTCCTGCTGCTGGGTTGTTGCCCTCCTACGGCCTCCTCCACGTCTCCTGATGTACTGGCCTGTCTCCTGGTAGCGCCTCTATGCTCTGGACACTACGCTGACAGACACAGCAAACCTTCTTGCCACAGCTCGCATTGATGTTCCATCCTGGATGAGCTGCACTACCTGAGCCACTTGTGTGGGTTGTAGACTCCGTCTCATGCTACCACTAGAGTGAAAGCACCGCCAGCATTCAAAAGTGACCAAAACATCAGCCAGGAAGCATAGGAACTGAGAAGTGGTCTGTGGTTATCACCTGCTGAACCACTCCTTTATTGGGGGTGTCTCGCTAATTGCCTATAATTTCCACCTGTTGTCTATTCCATTTGCACAACAGCATGTGAAATTTATTGTCAATCAGTGTTGCTTCCTAAGTGGACAGTTTGATTTCACAGAAGTGTGATTGACTTGGAGTTACATTGTGTTGTTTAAGTGTTCCCTTTATTTTTAGAGCAGTATATATATATATATATGTATATATATATATATATATATATATATATATATATATATATATATATATATATATATATATATATATATGCGGGTGTGTCTATGTGTGTTCTGGGAGTAGTTCCAGCTACAGCAGCTTCCAGGTAACGAGACTGGTCAAAGAGACTGAGGCAGCGATGCAAATGATAACCCTCTGCTTTCCACTTCATTGGTTCCTTCCTACAGACACCTGTTGGCCTGAACCATTACCCACTGTCCATAACTTTTACCAGGGAGTGGACATTTACACACACACATGCACACACTCGGTGTGTATTTGTCAAACAAACCAATCGCTGATAAGAGGATGGGTGAGAATGTTCAGACACATGTAGGTGGGTTATGTACACTCTGACATTTGCTTTCCTGTAAGTTTGTGTGTGTGTGTCTGTTTGATGACAAAGGTCCAATCTGCTTTGATGTAACAATATCAAACAACACAATAACGAGCTTATGATTTTACTTGACTTAATCTACAGCTGTCGGAGTTCCTCACAAAGTTGTATTCCTAAATTGCTGAGATTGAGGTTAGTTAAAACAGAGGTTAAATGCGCTAAATCATTCAGGAGGAAAGGAGATTAAAAAAAAAGGTATGAAAGTACAGCTTTTAAAAGAGATAATAGAGAAAATAGAGGGTGTGTTAAGCAGAAGAGCCAGAAATAAGTGAGAAATAATGTCTGCTGCATAACCAAGGCAACCCCATAACAAACATCAGGAAGGCCTACTCAAGTCTTTTAGGGCTGGTTGTGTACAATTAAGACAGATACAAAATGCACACACGACAAACGACCAGGAGACAGAATGCGCTTTTTAGGAGAGGAGGATGGGAAGAAGACAGAGGGTGGGAAAATGACAGAGGAGTGAAAAGCTGACAAACAAGCGCATGTAGAGAGGCATCACAAGTGAGTCAATGAGAGAGGAAATGTTGGAGAAGTGTAAGAAACAAAAATCACTTGACAAACAATCCATGTGGTATCTATTTGGACATCACAGTACAGGATCAAACTCTACTCAGAAGACTTAGATAATTGGCTCATTTCTTCAAGGCTGGGGGGAGACGTGGTATCGTCAAATATTAATATAAAATGAGGACTTCATCAATGTGCACGCACGCACGCACGCACGCACGCACACTCCTGCTGGAGTAATTAATAGCAAATAAATAGACTAATGAATATGAGGAGACGATAGCACAGTACTGTCATATTCATGGTATCGTAAACTGCTTCAATTGTTGTTCGATGACAAACCTCTTGCCGTCTGCTAATGACTTGAGCATAAGATGACTTATGTTTCCCCCAACATCACTGGCAATTAGTTTCCCTTGATTTGACATTCAAACTAAAAAAAGGTCAACGTTTGAATAGATGCTAAAACGCTATTCAATATTCAAGACGTGTACAATAGCAAATTATGCCCATTAATTATCATACATTTACCACCAAACAGACACAAATCAGTGTCTTTCTGCTAGATGAACCAGAACCAAAATAACAGGAAGTGGTCTTGTGCTGCTCAGTTGGAAGAGCATGGTGCTTGCAACACCAAGATCGTGAGTCGATTCCCACTGGGGCCACCCATATGAAAATTAACGCACATATGACTAAGTTGCTTTGGATAAAAGCACCTGCTAAATAGCATATATCATATTCTGTGTCATAGGAGGAAGAAGTGTCCGACTCAGTACATCTGACCACAAAACAAGTGTAAAGTGGTAGAAAAATCCCACATTTTCTTGTGGACCAGTATATATCTCCATAGAGAAATCACCAGGTAGGCACAATGATTTGTTCTGCTCTCTTTCCACCCAGAGCTCTAACTATAAACACATTTTAACTAGTGGGCCTGGTAATGTAAAACAGCGAGGGAAAGTGTTTTTTCCAGCACAGAGCACTCACCTCCCTGCTGGTACACAGAATAAACACATGCTGAAAAATTGGTCTTCACAGAACACTGAGCTACACTGAGGACACAATATCACTTTGTTTAAGCCAACTCCTCTCTCTCCTCATTTACTGACAGGCCACACCAGGAGCTGTGGACAGCTCTGCTCTGTCTCTGTATGTATGAGGAACAATCCCAAAGTCTCAACAATTAAAATGAAGGGACTGTAGCATGTTGGTAGGAGGACGGACTCCTCAACTTTCTGAACACTAGCGAAGAGACTACAGTATGTAGTAATACCTTGGCAACATGTTCCATAAACAAATAAACAGATCCTCCCTGATCAGCCCTGCTGAGGCAATCGTTATTAACACATACACCGCCAGTCTCTCCTTTGTGGTACCTCAAAGGTCAGCTCACAATAATAATGAAACCGTCACTACCATGCCATAAATAACCTGTCAAATGAAGTGTGATAAAGATTATTCCCATCCATACGCGATTATCGTCACTCACGTTTTCATTGTTGTCGTTTCGATCAGTGACAAGGCTATACTTTCGACCTGAACTTTCTCTCGCGTGTTCTTTGTGCCTTCAAACAATACAAAGTAGGCCTAATACAGACATTATCTCTTGTCCTGTCTCTACTTAACCAATCAGCTGGGTGTAGCACCCAATCAGATTGAGCAACTTGTCACCTAAACACCATCAGATATAATTCATAGCAAGCAGTGTACGGGAATGACATTCAGATGAACTGGAATGACATTCAGACGAACTGGAATGACATTCCCTCTCATGGGATGCAAGAAAAAAAAAAAAAAAAAAAAACTAACTGAAAGCCACACTTCCATTGTTACCACATAGAGGCATATGTCACTGTGCTTCTATGGCGCTATATATATATATATATATATATATATATATATATACACACACCCACACACACACACACACGACAGCTCATAATCCAGTATCGTTATCACAGTCAACACACCTATATTTGAGGTTTAATTAGATTTAAAAATGAAAACATCGCTCTCAGTATCACGGCAAAATATGTTGAATAGCATCAGATTCGCTAAAAAAACGGTAATTTTGCTCCACGGCTAAGGCCTGTATCCAGGCACTCTGCGTTGCGTCGTGCTTAATAACAGCCCTTAGCCGTGGTATATTAACCATATACCACACCCCCCTCGTGCCTTATTGCTTAAATATATCCTGGTTGTGATTGCAGGACGGGGTGTTAGGTGAGTGTTCTGTTGATCTAGCTGTAGGACAATCAGAGCGGTGTATGTGACCAATAAAATGTGATTTGATTTGATTTTTGCTATTAGAGAGGAGAACGTTGTACCATCACAGAACAGTTCTCCTGTTCATCCATCCAGATATATGAGAGAGAGAGAGAGAGAGAGAGAGAGAGAGAGAGGACATAGTTGCAAAAGAAGGAGGTAATTATGCAGAGTGAGTGAGGGAAGGAACAAGAGAGATTGTGTGAAAATAAGAGAGAGAGAGAAAGATACAGACAGCGTGCACTGTAGAAAACCACCTTTTCACACATTCTGTCTGTTCCTCTCAACTTTTCTAACCCTCCCTCCCTGCCTTGCTCCCTCATTCTCTCTCTCTGCATGTCCTCATGTCTCCTGTGGTTCTCATGACACACACAGACACAGGTGGTCAGACAGACTCGCACAGACTGACACACAGGCACACACTCACTCCCAGGCTGAGGGGCCATCTGCTCCTGAGTCACCTCTGATCTGGTCTATCCCACTCTCCATCCTTTATTTTCTCCATCGATTCCCTTCTCATCTTCCCTCCATCCTCCTCTCGTGTCTCCAGATCCTCTCATCTGCTCTCTCTATCTCTCTCTCTCAGAGTTCAGATCAGTCAGAGACAGGTCTAGGAATGATGCTAGTAATGGCTGGCTGACATTTCATGACTGTGATTCTAGATGACTAATAGGCTCTGGGTGTGGATATAAGCTCATTAACTTCTTCGGTATCGGTGCCCCGTCCGCGGGACGGTTGAGCTAACGTAGGCTAATGCAATTAGTATGAGGCTGTAAGTAACAAGAAAACTTCCCAGGACATAGACATGTCTGATATTGGCAGAAACCTTAAATTCTTGTTAATCTAACTGCACTGTCCAATTTACAGTAGATATTAAAGTGAAATAAAACCATGCTATGGTTTCAGGAGAGTGCACAATTTTGAACATGATAGGTTATTAATAAACAAATTAGGCACATGTGGGCAGTCTTGATAAAAAGTTTTGAACAGAAATCCAATGGTTCATTGGATCAGGCTAAAACTTTGCACATACACTGCTGACATCTAGTGGTCACAATCTAAATTGCATCTGGGCTGGATTAATACATTATGGCCTTTCTCTTGCATTTCAAAGATGATGGTACAAAAAAATATATTTGTATTATCTTTTACCAGACTACACTTGTGTTAGATTCTCCTACATGCCTTTCACATTTCCACAAACTTCAAAGTGTTTCCTTTCAAATGGTACCAAGAATATGCATATCATTGCTTCATGTCCTGAGCTACAGGCAGTTAGATTTGGGTATGTCATTTTAGGTGAAAATTTAAAAAACGGGGTGGATCCTTAGGTTTTAAGTGACAATTTCTTGATTGTGTTGATGAACTCCGATGAAGATACAACTGTATCTACAGGGACTACGGAAGAGGGCTGCAAGCACATTTCTTCCTGATGTGCTGACAGTGTACTTTTTTATGCCTTTTAATACAGAGACAAGGTGCCTTTTAATACAGAGACAAGGTTCCTTTTAATACAGAGACAAGGTGCCTTTTAATACAGAGACAAGGTGCCTTTTAATACAGAGACAAGGTGCCTTTTAATACAGAGACAAGGTGCCTTTTAATACAAAGACAAGATGCCTTTTAATACAGAGACAAGGTGCCTTTTAATACAAAGACAAGGTGCCTTTTAATACAAAGACAAGGTGCCTTTTAATACAGAGACAAGGTGCCTTTTAATACAGAGACATGGTGCCTTTTAATACAGAGACATGGTGCCTTTTAATACAAAGACAAGGTGCCTTTTAATACAGAGAAAAGGTGCCTTTTAATACAGAGACATTGTGCCTTTTAATACAGAGACAAGGTGCCGTCAGCGTGAAACTAGCTTTCATCTTCTCCAATCTTCTCTGTTTCTGGTGATAATATAACAACTATAAATAAGTCTAGTGTGCAGAGACACAGGCAATTAAACAGACTCATAATAATAAATGTGGAGGGATGACTGAAAATAAACGGTTCTTCCAACCTATTTCCCTCCATGTTTACCCATGGCAACAGAGGCACAATAGCACTTTCTTAGCATTTTCTGAGTAAGAGCTAAGTGAGAAAAACAAGTTGACACTGATTTCCTTCTGTTTAGCTGGAGGGATACACAGTCAAAGCCCATTTGTAGCAGCAGACACAACACTTAAGTAACATCAGAATCGATTTAGATTAGGGCTATTCAACTGGGCCTCCAGGACCACAGCTCTGCTGTTTTTCAACTGGCCCCTGTAATCAGGGACTGATTCAGACCTGGGAAACCAGGTGAGTTGGCCTCTCTGGGCAATCAATGATAACACATCTATGGGGATTTAACAATAATACATCTATATAATAGCATGTAGGATGATTAGGCTAGACAATACACTACTAAATGCGTACGTAGGTAATCGTGTGCGGGAGATATCTTTCATAAGGAATTGAACTCTGGGTCCTGTATTTCCCCGTTCCGCAAATGAGACTCGGCGTGGTGGTGTTCATGCCAGGAGTCATGCACACAGCCACACACAGCCACACACACATACCACTAATCAAGGGGAATTACAACCTACACAGATACATGCTAACATGGAAAACATGCATGACCTGGAAAGTGCACATCAGTAGTCTAGGCCAGATGAGCTCTAATGAAGGAGAGGTGGTTACTCGTCTATACAGATTAGCCTTTATAGAGACCTGAGATAATGTGTATAGCCTCAACCTACACACCCACACATCTATCTTTATCATCACAGTGAGCTGAACAGAATGTGGCCCATTACAGACTATGGAGAACAGACACAGGCCCAGATTATCCTGTTCTGTTCTCACCAGAGTTCTTTTTATGGTCAAAATCATTCCATTATGGTCCCAGGGTGAGACTGAGCAGGCTGCCTGTATGCATCCCTCCTCATCTCTTCTCTCCTGACCTCCTCCCATCCCGCTCTCCCCTCCCCCCAGAGTCTCTGAAACAGGACACTGTCCCCCTGAGAATACAGCTTTCTGGGTCACGGTGACAACGGCCAGGGTTTACACACTCTCCTGTGTGTGTGTGTGTGTGTGTGTGTGTCTGTATGCGCGCGTGCGTGAGAGAGAGAGGGGAAGAGAGAGTGAGCGAGAGAATGAGGTAGTGAGACACACTAATGCTCAGAGAAACAGAGCAGTTTGTAATGAAGAAGAAACACTTCAGATTAAAAAATGAGATTAAGCATTTACCTCTCTCCCTCCCTCCCTCCCTCCCTCCCTCCCTCCCTCCCTCCCTCCCTCCCTCCCTCCCTCCCTCCCTCTCCTTCCCGCCCACACTTTCGCCGTCTCTCCTCCTCTCCCTTTCGGCCTCTTTCTCTCTGCCCGTCTCCCTCTCTTGTCTGAGTTGCAGTTTTGAGAAGTCTGTCTGTCAGCCTGCCTGTCTGCTGAGCTGCATAAGTGAATATCTCACGGAGGGAGAACGGGAGGCATGCTGCTTGTCTGATAGCAATTAGACCTTGACACGTTCACCTTGAATCCCCCTCTCAAAAAAAACCTCCGCCCTCCCGTGAGCTACTCTTCCCTCTCATCTGGTGCATAACAAGTAGATAACGTCACTACATTCCCAACATCAAACCACAATAAGGCTTGATGAATTTAACAAATCACCATGTGCAGGGAATGTAAACTAAAAACTGGAAGACGAGTTTGACTGTTTCAAGGGCACCCACACACTGCACACGCACGTTCCTAACTTCCTACTCCTTCAGAATAATACCTCTGTAGATGTATATCAGACACCTACACACAGGTACAGGTACTCAAGCAGTAGACAGTTGGAGGTGTGGCCGTTCTCCATTCCTGTCAGCATCGGCCTACTGTAACCGCTATATAGTGCACTACTTTTGACCATATATAGGGAATAGAGTGACATTTGGGATGCAGGATTAGTCTTTCATCTGAGCTGCCTGATAAGAAGCAGGGACTACACACTATAGCGTGCCACAGTGATGCTCTGACCAAGCCCTGAGTATACAGACACACATCTGTGTGCATCACTCTCCAATTGCCAAGCCAGGCCTGAAATCGCAGTCAATAATAAATACTAGATGATTTATTAAGCAGTAGAAACAAAAAGACAAACAGAAAGTCCTTGAGGGTTTGACTATTCTCCAGAAGAGTTTTCATCTCTAGTGCAGTCAAGAGGGACGGAGGGATGAATGGATGGGTGGAGGAACAGGGTCAACATTTATCAGGCAAAAAGCGGTGTCCCCTTCGGGAGGTATAGTGGAATAAAAATGAAAAGAACAAACCTTTTTACATTTCCATATGTACTAGGAAGCTAAGTGTTTGTTTCTTGGGCTTCAGGAATGTGACTGAAAAAGTTCCACAGGTCTTCATTTTTGTTCACTGATTGAAAGTATAAGGGGGACAACGAACAAATGCCACAGTCAAGGCTACGACGGTGCCAGTGCAATGACTGGAGCTTACGGAGGTGCTCAAAAGCGCATGTAGTTCTTTATGAGTTTTAGTTTAGAAAACGATCTCTTTGCAGATGTGACAGTTACAGGGATGGTAAAAACAGCTTAATTTCCGTAGCAACATCAGGGAAACTGGGCAGAAGGGAGGAGTGCTTCAAATACAGCAGTTCTGCAACATCATTCATTTTAGCCTCTCAATTCTCCTTAATTGCCAGCCCCAACACATTACGGAAAGAGATGAACTGTATAGGAAGCTCTGGGGACAGGTCTTCTGGATACTGGACAGTCAATAAATTGGCAGATGCAAACAGATGATCATCTTTAGGAGACAACAGTTCTTGAGGGCTTGAACAGAAAAAGAAAAAGTGGTTTGCGATTTTCGTTCATACTGGTGAAACCGGTGTTTGAGTTGTGTGGTTGCAATATCAACAGTCCCCAATCTCTGGAATATCTTGGCATGCATCAAAATGTGTTTAAATTGTGTGAAGCGCAATGGACATGTAAAGCACAATGTCTCAGGAAAGACTGTCTGAGTTGGCAACTCAGTAATAGTATGGACCTACAGGCCGCGGTGAAAACATTTGCACACAAAATAGGAGGACTTCAGGAGACCTGGGGAGTCTCTCAAGTTGGATTTCATTTGATTTAGGCCTAAATTAATTTACCTCGAATATTACAGCACATTTGTGTAGGGTATTAGCCAGACAAAACCCGCTGAGCAAAACCCGCTCAACAATACCGTCTGAATTTATCCTCAAGCTAACTACTTTTTTTCTTCATTGTTAGGCTATCTGATGTGTCATTTTCATAAAAGGTTTATAAATAGCACCTAAATCGCAGCAAAAAAACAAACAGTATACAGCTATAGATAGTACACTTCATAATGAAACAATCTCTAGTGAGTTAGCGTTGAGGGTGGATGGACTATTATTGGCATTAATGCAGAGAAACTGCGTTTACCGCCAGTGTTTCAGGTATGATAGAAATACAGGGCTGAGGCCAATCGAGGTCGGACCAGGCGAGGACAGTGTTACTTTAGCTGCCGAGCGGTGCTGTGAGGGTCAGTATCAGAGATATATTACATTCAGAGCCTTGACCGGCTGCAGGGCGTGTTTCCCCGATAGCCGTACAGGGGGGTGGACCCTGGCCTCCAACTCAAGGCTTCCTGTCTAATATACTGTGAGTTTCTTATTAATAGTACTGTAGCCAACCTGCTCGCTGGGGTATGGGGCTGACAAATTATACACTTAACCTTGGAGAACTCCTAACATTTCCAGTAAACATTTTCAATAGAAGGTTCATATTGATTCAGCTCTATTTAAAAAAGCATTCTCTCCAGTATCCGTTCAGTGAATCTAAAAGTAGATTTTAAATCTGAAACTGTACACTGACCAACGGAATGAGAGAAGTACAGATACATAGAGAGGTAGAGAGAGAGAAGGGGTAGAGAGAGGTAGAGAGAGAGTGGGAAGAGAGGTAGAGAGAGGGAAGAGAGATTGAGAGAGAGGAGAAGAGAGAGAGAGAGAGGGAAGAGAGAGAGAGGTAGAGACAGATCAGTGATGACCATCTGGTCCTCACAGTGAGGTATGCTGAAGGCAAAGCCATCTCAGTGGGCGTCGGTGCCGGAACTCAGCGTCAGCTGGGCCCCACCGGGTCATATATTACCTGACTGAAACCCATCTCTGGCCTGCTTGTTTGAGCCTACAGTGAATTCTCGGTTTGGCCAAATTGCAAAAAAAATGTGTGAGTCACCTTTCAGGAAATGTGTACGAGTGATAACTAGGAACAAACTTTTCCACATTTTCTTTGTAGACTGTGTGTGTGTGTCCTACCTGTATCTCCATGCCCTGCTCCAGCAGTCTCTTGGCCTGGTTCTCCACCTCCAGTCTGGCTCTGCTGATCAGCAGCAGGTCATTCTCTATCACGTCTATACCAGACAGATCCACCCCCTGGGACAGATAGTCTGGAGAGAGGGAGAAGAGGGTGTTAGAGAGTGTGTGTGTGTGTGTGTTTGCATATGTTCACCTTCAGATATTTTCCTGAGATCTAGAAAGACACCCTCCAACATTTGACAATATAACATTTGGCATTCAGTGTGATTTATTTTCATTTCGATAGAAAACCAGACTCCCACAATACAGACTCCGAACAATACAGCCTCCTACAATACAGCCTCCTACAACACAGCCTCCTACAACACAGCCTCCTACAGTATTGGAGAGTGAAGGTTAAAGGGAAAACGTGACAAGCACACAGCTGTAGACATAGAAAACAGGTGGAACTGCAGTCAATAGGAAAGGTAGCAGTATATGTTGACTTTTAAACTGCGTGTGTGTGTGTGTGTGTGTGTGTGTGTGTCAGCCAGATGTTCTATGCAGATGGGTTGATCCAATTAACCCCTTGCTAACATTCATTAAGACCTTCCCATGACTCACTCACTCACACACACAATCTTCAGTCCCCTCTACAACCTATTGTGTTAAAAACAATACATAGTTGAATCTTTAAAAACCCTGTCACAAAAAGAAATGTGAACCAGCGACACAGGTAGGGAAAGCTAAGCTACCATTTCAGCGCAATCCAAAGGAGAGAGCAGGCAGGCAGATAAATAATCTGAAATAGCTTTAATGTCTTTGTCTAGACTCCCTGCTCTGCGCAGAGCGCTGTGCTCCCCAGTGAGAGAAGTCAATCAGCAGACTGGCCAGGGAGAAGAGATTGGACAGCAGAATATCTAATCCAAAGACAATCCACTCACAGACAACTAAAATTCACATCCCTAGTATGCTGTTCCCTGTGTGTGTGTGTGTGTGTGTGTGTGTGTGTGTGTGTGTGTGTGTGTGTGTGTGTGTGTGTGTGTGTGTGTGTGTGTGTGGGGCAGCCCCCAGGGACGGCCCTGGGCATTAGTATATTTTTGGGGGGGTGGCTAAGTCAAGGTTTCAATTTACTGTTGAGCATTAGAATAATAGAATACACAAGGTGCAATTTCGAAATTTGGTTGTGCATCAGCGATTTCTCTCTTGTTATGTCAGTCACTAAATTAGCTGGGTAGACAAACTTCCCAAAGGACTTGTTTATTTTGGTACTGTCCATATGCAGCTTGTTTTTGGTCCCAGGTCCAGGAATGACTGAAGAATTGCAACATTTACCTAGAGCTACCTCTGCAGATAGCACTACTGGGTGATTTGAAAAGTCTTAGTCAATTGATCAATAATATAATAAAACTTTTAGCAACAATAAAACATTTCACAATCTGTAGAAACTATGGGAATAGAACGTTTCAGAACGTTTGTGAAACATCACAGCACAGTTGAAAAATATATGGCAAATAGAAATCCAATATGGATGGTGTTGAGAGACAGATGGGAGGGGTTGAATGGAGCTGAAGGGTGGGACCAATAACAACAAGATAACAAGATAAATATACTGAGTCTGTAAAATGTATATAGGTTCAGAACTTTTGTGAAACATCACAAAAAAAAAGATATGGCAAATGAAATAAAACTGGATGGACAGAATCAGAAATAGAGGGGAGAGGTTGAGGGTAGAAGGAGGACAGGACCAAAAACAAACTAAATATAACTATTGTAAAATATACTGTGTCCGTAAAATGTATATAGTAGGTATAATCTGGAAGTAGAAGCCTAGGTGTTGTTGTCCATTAGTTTACTCCAATTAAGGGAAGTAGGGTTAGTAGAAAATAATAAAGGAAAATATCTTTTTTTTAAGATGTATGTATGTATTTTTCCTATGCTCTACATTGTAGAATAATAGTGAAGATATCAAAACTATGAAATAACATATATGGAATCATGTAGTAACCAAAAAAAAGTGTTAAACAAATCAAAATATATTTTATATTTGAGGTTCTTCAAAGTAGCTACCCTTTGTCTTGACAGTTTTGCACACACTTGGCATTCTCTCAACAGCTCAAATAAGCAAAGAGAAACGACAGTCCATCATTACTTTAAAACCATGAAGGTCAGTCAATCCGGAAAATGTAAAGAACTTTGAAAGTTTCTTCAAGTGCAGTTGCAAAAACCACCAAGCGCTATGATGAAACTGGCTCTCATGAGGACCGTCAGAGGAAAGGAAGGATGGGGGGGGAACCTCACTGGCAAAACATTTATGTATGCCAACCCCCCCACCCCACAACCAAATATCGCCTAGGGCCCCCAAAATGCTAGGGTCGGCCCAGGCAGCCCCTCAGATAACCATACCCTTCCGAGGGGCTAAGGGTATGGTTAAGAATTCTCATTTGTTGTAGAGAAATGCTGGTTAGAAAAACACTGTACTTCAATCCTTTCTAGCTTGGCCACTGGCCAGGTAGTGACGGCTAGCAAGGTCCTCTTTGGCATTGGCATGGCACTGCTGGCACCATGATGTGCATGTTGGTGGCTTCTTGCGGTGCCTCTACACTGGGCCCTCGGTCTGTGTTGTGCCATTGCGCTGGGAATCGGTTACTGATTCAACATCAATCAGCCTGCCTCATCGTCGGCCATATTTATCTGCACTGAGCAGACCCGTCTAAACCACAGCCTGGGAAACGGGAGGCATTACACTGAAAACAACTCCAACTGTGACCTTGGAAACACAATTTAGTCATTACAAGGTACAAGGGAAGAAAGGGACTTCTGATGAGAAACATTAGCCATGACTCAATATGGGCGACTGGAAGCTCTCTAGGACGGGAGAGGACGCTGAAATTATTTCACAAAACATGCAATTCACTTCACAGCTGATAAGGAGGAGGAGGCAACAAATAGAGAGAGAGATTGTTATTGTCCAGAGGGCCAAGCCTCCGTCTTAAAATTAGAAAGGAGAGATGAGAACGAGAGAAAGCGAGAGAGAGAGGGGGGGGGGGGGGGCAATTTCTTGGGATAGCCTTCCAAATAAGCTTTCTAAATTCCCTATATGTGCCTCAGCTCTCTGGCTCCATCAATATGTGAACCTCTTAAAAGGTCTTCACAGGAACACAATACAGCTAGAGCCATGGTGAATCCGCGTTTCACTTTCAAAAGGAGAAAGGTGAAAGCCTGCGAGTAACATCCATCGCAACGACGGCGAATTCTGCAGAGATTGTGTGAAATTACATTTGAACGGTCCACATTTCCAGAGTAAATGCAACCATCTAGGACACCATAGTGTCACAGTGAATGTATAAGCTACTACTAAAGTACTACAGGTGTGAAAGCCATTTAGAGAGTCAATGTTACGATAAAGCATCCAGTAAAATGTTAGTGTGGATGGCCGGTAAAGACAATCACAGCACACAGTTTTTAGTGAGTACATAAAGCTGAAGAGAATCGCTCGAACCCTGGCGCAGTCAGAGTCATTATTGTGACAATGACATACCTCACTCAGACAGGAGCACTATTGAATAAAAAAACAACATTTTTCCTTATGTAACCCAGAGGCGGGGTTAAAACTAGTGCACTGTTCAGGGACCAGAGACGTATTATCATTGTTGTCTCAGCCTGCGATTGGACAGACTGTAACAACTGTACCATGAGTTCTCATTGGTTCCATACACCGAGCTTCCCTTCTATTGTCTGTCTGTCAGATGGACGAGAGGATAGAGAATGTGTTTGTAAGTCATTGGGCCGGGAGCGCCAAAAATCCACACACAAGGGGACACGAGGATTAGCGGAGAGAATGAGCAGAGAGAGACTAGACAGGGACTGGGTACAGTAGGAGTCAGCCTCTCTCCTAATGTTTATTTTTTTAACCCATGTTTCTGAGAACCAGTTTCAGAGTGGAGGGCTAAAATAGCTCTGTAGTCATTATATCTGGACACCAGGGACACAGGGGCGACATAGGACCCGTTTCCACACTTGTTTGTGTGTAACTGCTAATATAAACCTGTGAATTTGCTGCCAAAGTCGAGATGTGAAATAAACAAAGAGGAATCAGATAAGCTCGAGAGATGTTAAAATGTTTATTTGCCAAGCAGAGCACGTGTTTGTTTGTGTGTGTGTGTGTACAGTGTGTGTGTGTAACCTCCGCGCTGCTTGAAGGTCACCCCTAGTGTTTATTGGCACTCAGTCCTTTCCCAGGCCTTTCCAACGCCTCTCATACAGCAACACATAAGCATATGCTCCTTCCACAGCAACAAGGAGTGTGTGTGTGTGTGTGTGTGTGTGTGTGTGTGTGTGTGTGTGTGTGTGTGTGTGTGTGTGTGTGTGTGTGAGAGAGAGAGTGAGAGAGGGGTGGCTTGCACACCCTCCCAGTGGGACAGTGAACAACAGAAAGAGACGAGCTCCAGCTCCATGGTCCACAGAGGGGCCTAGTGCACAAAATACAACCCCAGGAGAGAACACTGTATGGGGGAGACAGGGCTGACCTTCCTCCCTAGAGACTAGATGGTGTTTACATTAATGATGGCTCTGGAATTATCATCAAATCTCATCAGCCAGTTTATCACACTGTCCCCATGTTTTATTAAGAGGGAAATAAACAGCTATGTTTCATAGGTCTTTCAGTGAAGAAACGTCAACTGTGTTCACCTTGGCCAAATATATGCACGTACGGAGACATAGCCAGCCAGCTGCAGTTCTTCCTGGGTTGCACTCAGCCTGCTACAGGATGATCCCTGACCGCACGCAGAATACACTAAAATCATCTCTCTCAGTATAGGGCTATGAGTGAGGGGGAGAAGAGAGGGATGAAATGGAGGAGAGAAAAGACACTCAAGAGGTCAAAGGGACATGAGGTACTGTGATTAACACATAGTGACATAATCTAAGAACACTCTGCTATCCTGTCTGTCATCACTAAACAGGCAGACTGGGTGAGGTCATCAAAGAGGGTCAGTCAATGATGTCATCACAGAGAGCCCAGAAGGTCATCCGTGTTGTTATCAGTGATGTGACCTCAGTGAGGTTTAATGATTCAGAATGGAGTAACGCTGGTGTGTGTGTGTGTGTGTGTGTGTGTGTGTGTCTGTCAAAAAGGAAGGCGTAGCAGGTGGCGTGGTGGTAATGGGGTGGTTTTTAAGCCAATTTCCTGCAATTCCACAAATTTGAGCTGAGAGACATTTCTGCAGTTTCAGAGCAAATTTCCTGCAATTCTACACATTTTGTCATGGCCCTGAGATAAATATATTCTGCCATGGAGCTGAGAGAAAATGTTGCCGTTTTAAAACAAATTATCCTACAATACTATGTATTTTGCCATGGCTAATGTGTTATTTTTCTCAAACATTATAACAAAATCAATACTGCTGAATTCATTGTTTTTGGAATTTTAAATGATCCCAGATTGCCTAGCCTAGCTTGTATTTTGGTGATTGTTAGTTCTCAAAGATTATACTATTAAAAAAAGATATATAGGTCAATTATCTTTTCTACATACATTTTATCTGCTTTTAGTTGTTGAAGTTTACACTGAAAGCATTTTGATTATGATAATTGTTTTACCGTTTGTTCCCGCCCAAGTATTTTCTATGCAGAAAAATCCCTGACTGTCTGAAATCTTGTGTCAGTTACAGGAGTTTGATCAGGTTCCAGCCACTGTCTGCTCAGTCACCTCATCCCTCCCTCGCTCTCTCTTTCTCCTCCAGTTGCAGACTACACAATCAGCCCTGACAGGCTGTTTCTGCCCCATTAGCTCTTGCCATGGGGCACTGATCTACAGCCACAACACAGATAGTCAATATGGCTGGAGCTGGGCAGACACCCACAGCGAGTGCAGTGGACTCGTCAGCAGTGACAGGCTCTGGCACGGCGACTCTTTCATCCCACTCGCTCTCTCTTCCCTCTCGCTCTTCCCACTCGCTCTCTCTTCCCTCTCCCTTTCCAACGCACGCACACTCTTCGCACACACACACACACACAAAGTTGAAATGGGGAAAAGGTAGAGAAACCCAAGCAAACAGCAACCTGTAGGGGCATCAGGGGACAGGGTTGGATATGGGATTGCAATATTAATACCAGCATCAAACATTTATGGGCATTCTCTCCTCCAAGCAGAGAAGTAGAAAATGATTTGTGTGTGCGCGTGTGTGTGTGTTAGGGCTGCACAATTAATCGAATTCACATAAAGATCGCAAGAGATCCATGATGCATGTTATATTTTGAAACGTCACTCAGAACACTCATGCAATGTCCGCTTTTATAGTTTACTCCGTTTGTCAGTTTGCATGCTGCTCTGTTAGGACAAATGCAGTCAACAGATTGTACCAAACAGGAACGATGCTGCTTTTCACTTTGTTTCTTAATATACACTTAGAAATGTCATTGTTGTTTTTTAAAATTTTGTCCATTAAAATAACATCAAATTGATCAGAAATACAGTGTAGACACTGTTAATGTCACTCCTGTGTTCCAATGATCATTGAGCCTTTTAAAATTATAAACTTGGATTAGATAACACAACGTGCCATTGGAACACAGGAGTGATGTTTGCTTATAATGGGCCTCTGTACGCCTATGTAGATATTCCATTAAAAATCAGCCGTTTCCAGCAACAATAGTCATTTACAACATTAACATTGTCTATACTGTATTTCTGATCAATTTGATGTTATTTTAATGAACCAAAAAAACATGTTTTTCTTTTAAAAAATAACGACATTTCTAAGTGACCTCAAACTTTTGAACAGTAATTTTTTATGATTCCAACAGTTGTCCAAGTGTTTTGATCTATATTGCAAAAACAATATTTGGCAAAAAAACTATTTGCAATTAGATTTTTTTGCGCATATCGTGCAGCTCTAGCGTGTGTGTTTGCATTGTACAGTTTACCAGTTCTACAGGAATGACTATGACTCCCTCTAAAGCAAAGCATAGCAACAAAATATGCCTATTGAGAACTGCTCTGTATTTACAGTGCATTCGGAAAGCATTCAACTCCTGAACTCTTTCCACATTTTGTTATTCTAAAATTGATTATATTAAATTGTCAAACACAATGACAAAGCAAAAACAGTTTTTTAGAAATGTTTGCTAATTAATATATATATATTTTTAAACGCAAATATCACAAGTATTCAGACCCTTTACTCTACTTTGTTGAAGCACCATTGGCAGCGATTACAGCCTCGAGTCTTCTTGGGTATGACGCTACAAGCTTGGCACACCTGTATTTGGGGAGTTTCTCCCATTCTTCTCTGCAGATCCTCTCAAGCTCTATCAGGTTGGATGGGGAGCGTCGCTGCACAGCTATTTTCAGGTCTCTGATGTTAGATCAGGTTCAAGTCCGGGCTCTAGCTGGGCCACTGAAGGACATTCAGAGACTTGTCCCGAAGCCACTCTTGTGTTGTCCTGGCTGTGTGCTTAGGGTCGTTTTCTTGTTGAAAGGTGAACCGGAGGTCCTGAGCGCTCTGGAGCAGGTTTTCATCAAGGATCTCTCTGTACTTTGCTCTGTTCATCTTTCCCTCGATCCTGACTAGTCTCCTAGTCCCTGCCACTGAAAAACATCCCCACAGCATGCTGCTGCTGTCACCACGCTTCACCGTAGGGATGACGGCAGGTTTCTTCCAGATGTGACATCGGCTGTTACTGTGACCGTATTACCGCCAGACCAGCAGTCACTAGTCATGATGGCAGTCAAATTCCACGTGACCGTTTATTCACTGTAATTAGGCTTCTATCAAGCTCTGATGCTGCTGATGGTCATTAGTAACCTACAAAACTTGCTAATTGCCTGGTACTCAACACTATATTGTCCCTCTAATCACTCTGACATTAATGCGCAAATGTAATCAGAAATCTAATCAAACACTTCATGAGAGCCCATGAGCTCATGTTGCTAGAGGTTGTATTAATTTGGGATCTATCCCATCCCAGAACTGTCCCAGACTATGTTTGGAATATTTCCTTCTCGCACAGAATATAATAGGTTGACTTTTATACTATGGGGGATAGTAGATTGACAAAGGCTAGAGCTTTTGCTGTTCGTTAGGCAAACACATCTTGTTGGCTGATGAAAAGTAAAATGTGGACAGTTCTTCCAATATCTTCCATATGCACCTCGGAATTGGATAAGGCGCGTGCAGATGCGTCCCCGATGTGTCTGTCTTCACTTGTAGCCTGTAAGAAAGACCAGATCACGTGACGGAGAGCCATTTCAGTGAGAGGTGTCGTGTCTTTGGCTATGCCGGATTAAGTGATATGACATGCTATTCTATAAAATAATTTCTCTTTAATTAATATTACCTGATTAAGCTAATCAGGTAAATGTAATTAACTAGAAAGTCGGGGCGCCACAAAATAATGTTTATAGAGCTGTTATCTTCCAAATAAACTCAAAGACCTGGTAATCTTTTACCTCAATAGCAGTCAATTTTTAATCGTCACTTTATTTAGTCTCATCTGAAAGTTGTAAATTCTTGGTTCACAAACCCTGGCTAACAAGTTGAATCAGCAATACAAAATTTGGTTTAATTATTTATTTACTAAATAATCACACAGATTTACATCTACACAGAATGGATCATACATTGATTATAAAATGTCAAATGAAAACGTCCCTAGCGGACGGAACAGATGCTACTTAATATAATGTTTACATACCCTACATTATCCATCTCATATGGATATGTATATACTGTACTCTATATCATCAACTGCATCTTTATGTAATACGTGTATCACTAGCCACTTTAAACTATGCCACTTTGTTTACATACCCTACACTACTCATCTCATATGCATATACTGTACTCGATACCATCTACTGCATCTTGCCGATGCCATTCTGTACCATCACTCATTCATATCTTTATGTACATATTCTTTATCCCTTTACACTTGTGTGTACAAGGTAGTAGTTTTGGAATTGTTAGGTTAGATTACTCATTGGTTATTACTGCATTGTCGGAAATAGAAGCACAAGCATTTCGCTACACTCGCATTAACATCTGCTAACCATGTGTATGTGACAAATACATTTGATTTGATTTGACGGCTGGTTACACAAAGAAAGGGGGTTGGGTTTTGAATGAAAGAGCAGGAAGACTGAGGAACAAAAATATTTTGTCTATCTATCGGGCCGTAGGCAGCTATGCTATCGTAAATACAGTATCTTATGCAGTCTAAATAACCGCCCATTTAAAAAAGGAAAATGCAATAAATATTTACTCTGAAGAATGTCTAGTGGTGAACTGGAGCGTGGTAGAATGGATACTCTGTCCGTCCTCTCCTAGCCCACGTTTAGCGGGTGGAGAGGGTATCACTTCTTTAGTGAATAAAAGTTCAAAGTTCATACCAAGTTGCCATACTTTTATGCTCATGCTATATTCTGGTTGGTATCGGCGAAATTCATCCTGCCAGCGTGTAGGTTGTCACCTTCACGTTGCGATTCAATGCTAATTCGGTTGCGATTCATTTAAGAAGCTAAAATTACATTGAATCTTCACAGTTTCATATTTAAACATTTAAATTGCTCAACAATTCCATGTGAATCTGATAACTAGAATGAGTCGACTTTCCAAGATACTACTAATGACAGGATGACAAACTGTAATGTCTCAGACAACAACTGATCTGAGATCATATTCATTAAGTACCCATGCATATATTCAACTGGTGGATTACCAAAATATGGTTCCGTTTCCCACCTTTCGATGTTACCAGACTCTCTATGTTACAAAAGGCTTTACAAGAGTCAACTCCATAAAGTAGAGAGAGAAACGGGGAAAGGTATTTATGGGGGTCATAAATCTCCCCCAACAGGCCAACATCATGACAGTGGTGCTTTGGGGCATGCAGCCGGGAGAGTAGAATAGTAATGATAATATTCAGCCCAAGGGCACAACGGTCACTGGCCGCAAGAGGCATGGTTTTTTTTAGGGGGGCATTACGGCCACACAAAGGGATGCCGCGGGGAAATTGGAAGCATTATCAAGTGCTTGTCAAATTGCGATTGAGAAACTAATGCAGTGTGTACAGCCTGCGCAAAAAAAACTAAGCAGAGCTCACACCTTTCATGCAACTTTTTTCAAATCATCATTAGAGTCACATCAAGCAGCCTTACAATGTATTAAAAATCAAAACATATATCCGAACTTTTTTTTTAGAACAACTAAAGCTACTTTAATAACTCTAAATTAAGAATATAGGAATAGCTATTTTTTTGTTAACTGCTCAACACAGATATGGATGTATGTATGTGCGCACTCAAATCTTTTGGAGAAAATATCCTTCCTATTTTATTCAGCTATGTTCAATTATATTCTTCATACTATAAAATAATGTCATGAAATAGTTAAGCAAATCTTGTCTGCAAAATTAACTAGTGTAGCCCACAGCCAGATGGCATAGCCAGATCAGGACCTAACATAAGGACAACTCAGAGTATGCTATTCTGTTCTTCTGAAATAGACCATATTTTCTTCATATAATGTTTCTTAGGACCTGTCTAAAATAAATCATGGATTTATTGTGATGGTGTAAGCTATACTAAATGGATTTATTAGACTTTTTAAAATGTAGATGTTCCAAAGGTCTGCATCAGTGGCTTGTAGGCTATGTGTGGAAGCCAGGAGATGCTACATGTGTTTGTTAATTAACAGTCAATTACCATGACAGTTATTTGCTTGACAATCACCGGCTGACTACATTTCATGACCACCACAGCCCTAGATGTGATGCTTGGCATTCAGGCCAAAGAGTTTAATCTTGGTTTCATCAGACCATCAGAGAATCTTGTTTCTCATGGTCTGAGAGTCTTTTTGGAAGCCTTTTGGCAAACTCTGTCATGTGCCTTGTGGCATCCCTCTGGCCACTCTACCATAAAGGCCTGATTGGTGGAGTGCTGCAGAGATGGTTGTCCTTCTAGAGGGTTCTCCCATCTCCACAGAAGAACTCTGGAGCTCTGTCAGAGTCACCATCAGGTTCTTGGTCACCTCCCTGACCAAGGCTCTTCTGCCCCAATTGCTCAGTTTGTTATTTAATACTTTTTGGAATAAGGCTGTAACGTGGCAAAATGTGGAAAAAGTCAAGGGGTCTGAATACTTTGTGAATGCACTGTAAATTCCCTACAGGCTGCATCTAAACTAACCTGGTCATGTTGCCAGATATTCTTCATAAATGAGCAAACTCTTTTGTCATTCAAAGTGTCATTAAAATCAACAAAAGATAAAACAAGCAAATCTGGCAACCAGGCTAGTGTGACTAATGAATTGAAGGCAATTATGTCTGTCCTATCAGACAGGTGTATAATACCTGATGATTGGCCAAAATCCCCAAGGGTTCACCTACCATTACCATAGGCACAGTTGCGGAGCCCGGTCTTCAAGAGAGTGCAAACACACAGACTGGCATGGTGACAAAGAGAGGGAGAAATACACAAAAAGGGAGAGTGTGTGTGTGAGTGAGAGAGAGGGCAACAGAGAGAATTTTGAATTTAAAAATCGACCTTTGGCACAATTCCGAGATGTCTTCCATCAATGCAGTGACACTGGCACCAGCGGAAAACACCCTCCGAAGAAAACCATATGTGCTCTGATGCCTCGGAGTTGAGAGAGACAGCTCCTCTTTCATTTTGCCATTTCCTGGCAAAATATAACATCATTATCCTCTGCCTGACATTGACATCCCAATTTCAGTACTGAAATCTAGCCAATCTGTGGAATGTGAATCCTAATGACTGTGTTCCAGAGCTTATGTGGAGGAAATAGGAAATAGCCATTACTGAACACAGGCTTGAAAGCTGCATCTTGATGGTGTCATGTCGATCTGTGGAGCTAGTGCCACTTAGGCTACAGACACACTAGAGCAGTGGGCTACAGGCCTACCAAAACCGGCCCGCGAGTGATTTTTGGGGGGGTAAAAAAAAAAGAAAGAAAATACTGCAAAATCACCAGGAATTCAGCAAAAAAAATAAAAAATACTGAAAGAATAAACATTTTGTTTTCGAAATTATAGTTTCCGGATTTGACCATATTAATGACCCAAGGCTCGTATTTCTGTGTGTTATTATAATTAAGTCTATGATTTGATAGAGCAGTCTGACTGAGCGGTGGTAGGCAGCAGCAGGCTCGTAAGCATTCATTCAAACAGCACTTTACTGCGTTTGCCAGCAGCTCTTCGCAATGCTTCAAGCATTGCGCTGTTTATGACTTCAAACCTATCAACTCTCCTCTCGAGATTAGGCTGGCAATACTAAAGTATCTATTAGAACATCCAATAGTCAAAGGTATATGAAATACAAATGGTATAGCGAGAAATAGTCTTCTTACCTGGAAATATTGAAGACTCATGTTAAAAGGAACCACCAGCTTTCAAATGTTATCATGTTCTGAGCAAGGAACTGAAACGTTAGCTTTCTTACATGGCACATATTGCACTTTTACTTTCTTCTCCAACACTTTGTTTTTGCATTATTTAAACCAAATTGAACATGTTTCATTATTTATTTGAGCCAAATTTGATTTTATTGATGTATTATATTAAGTTAAAATAAAAGTGTTCATTGTTCATTCAGTATTGTTGTAATTGGCATTATTACAAATATATATATATATATATAAAAATCTGCCGATTAATTGGTATTGGCTTTTTTTGGTCCTCCAATAATTGGTATCGGTGTCGGAAAATCTTAATCGGTCAACCTCTAAAAGAGAGGGGTTGATAGAGAGAATGTTGAGAGAGAAAGGTGGATACAGAGAGAAATAGAAAGTGTTAGAGCCATGCAGCCAGAGAAGAGGGAGGGAGGGTGGGCGAGGTGAGTAGGAAGGGCTATTAGTGCTCAGAGACGGAGCGAGTGAGAGTGGGAGAGGGAAAGAGGCGAGAGAGCGCAGCACAGCCAGAGAGCAGAACAGTGGTCTCTCTACTCCAGCCTGGATCCTTACACACTTCTCATTGAGACCAGTCCCGGGAAACAGACCCTGAGGACTTAACTACACCATCTTACCCATCACACACAGCCAGAGACCGACTCAGCAGCTTCTGGTCCTTTCCTCTCTCTATCTCTTCCTCCGTCACTCTACCTGGGAGAGAGTGTTCCACCTGGCTATCTATGCTGACAGTGCTATGAGGTAGAGGACGGACACACGACTACCTCAGAGGACAAGGTAAACATCTATCACTGCACTGATTCCTCCATTCTCTGTTACAATTGCACGCTTGATATCGAATGTCAGTCTGTACACTGACGCAAATAAATGCATTTCAGATGCGTTCAAAAACAAACTCAAAATGACAACAGTAATGACTTAATTTCTTGACAAAACCACTCTCATTTTCTACCTCTGCTTAACCGTGAGGAACGGCTGTCAAAACGCCACCATACTGTACAGTATGTGCACACTAATCAGCAGAGTTCAAAAGAACAACTGGAGCAAAAAGCCTGCAGTCTTCTCACTTGCATTGTACCAACAGACAAAGAACCACCAGCCGTGTGCGCTCACTGCATGTACAGTTCCATAGCGCTCTAGCACAGTCTCTGCCTGTCTGCTCCTCCAGCCTACAGTCACACAGTAGAGAGATAACTTGACCAACAGAGCACAGTCTCATCCAAAGGGATTATATTTCCGCTCCCTCTCCTGCCTGCCCACTTACTCAACGCTCTGCTGCTAATGTTAAGCATCACTTATGAGCGCGGCGTCTCTGAAGCCTTGCTCTTAGCGCGGTGCAAACACACCGCTCTCATAACAGCCTGAGCCTTCCACTCATCTCCCACACGTAGAGAGACACACACGTAGACACACACACCAAATACACCTTCTCAGAGTGCTCTGTGAGCTGTCATGCGTGCAAGTGAATAACTGAAAGCCAGGGGCTTAACCTCTGTGTGCAGTGCCACGGTGTGAAATTACAGAAACCAAACCACATGCTCGGTGTCATACGGATCCCACACTGTCGTGTTCCGTGTCATACGGATCCCACACTGTCATGTTCCGTGTCATAACGATCCTACACTGTCATGTTCCGTGTCATAACGATCACACACTGTCATGTTCCGTGTCATACGGATCCCACACTGTCATGTTCCGTGTCATAACGATCCTACACTGTCATGTTCCGTGTCATACGGCTCATGCAGTGTTATATAGCACTACCACACTCTGGCCCTCTCGAGCTTCTGTTCACACACAGCCAAACAGCCACAGCAAGAGATGAAGACAGAGATGAAGACAGAGAGATGAAGAGCAAGAGGGAGAGAGCGAGCAAGAGGGAGAGAGCGAGCAAGAGGGAGAGAGCGAGCAAGAGGGAGAGAGCGAGCAAGAGGGAGAGAGCGAGCAAGAGAGAGAGAGCGAGCAAGAGAGAGAGAGCAGGCAAGTGAGTGAGATGACAGAAGAGGGAGGGAGCCTGCACAAAGGACCAGTTCAAAGACTGAGGGCTCATTTGTCAAACAAACGCATGACAGAGACTTCAGTATCAAGAACAGCAGATGGCCTTGAATAGCCAACGGTATAATAAGTAAGACATCCACTATGAATCAAACAAGAGATAGAACACCTCTCTCTTTATGTCTCTTCATCCCTCTCCATCCCCTTTTCTTGGGGGGAGGATAATTTATTCAATAAAAACCTGATTAGAAGTTATTAACAAAACACACTATAACAGACAGGCAGATCTATCACTGGGTTAACTTAACGTACAGTTACTGTTACTGATACAGCTCAACAGACTGTCTGGATAATGATCATTTGGGTCTGATATGTCATGACACACTTTCTTCTCATTCATTATCCTCCTATCATTTACGTCTCTTCCTCTCTCCATCTTTTCTTTTTGTTCTCCAGGGCGACGATTGAGGGAGGAAAAATAAACAGAAGGATGATGACGTCGTCCCCTGATTTGTCCCCCTCTCTGACTATGATAGAAAGAGAGAGAGAACGCACCAAATGCCACATAGGTGGCGGCCCAGTGTTCTAATATATTCTCCTCTCTCTCTCCAAAGTAGCTAATGACCTTCCTCCCAGCCTGGTCTGAATTTGTACAAGGTGCCACAGCACTGAGGTGATCCTGCCTCACTCCAGTGGAATTACAAGGTGTGAGGAGAAGGAAAAGGCCATTGACCTTTGCTCCGCTCTCTGGAAGGTGATGGAGGGGTGTTTCTGAAGGGTGGGGGGGATACGTACAGAAGGAAAAGGGGAGGACAGTTGAGTATCAGCCAGGCACTGCTCTGGCTCTGTTAAGATCCAAGGAGGACTACAGATCAAATAACAAAGAACAACGAGCAGCTGCCTAAAAGAAACCATTCATTTAGTAAAACACGTGGATGGACACTACAATGCACATCCTCTCCCTACCCACTGCGGACGATCAGTGAATGTGTTTCTGCGTTTAATGAATCCTCAGTGCTTCTCTCTAACCGGAATACAGTGTTTTTATTGGATGTACGAGAGCACAGACCAGTCCTCTGTGATCCATCACTGTTGTTTGCAGCCTCTGGGGTAAAACAAAATCGAGAAATGTTTTGAAGGTGGACTGCTTTTTCTCTCTCATGGTGGAGCTGAATTTGAAATAGAAAAAGGAAGGATTCAAGAAACACAGTTTCAGCTTGCTCCAACTGCACTCATCGGCACCATAATCTCTCCGTTATTTTGACAAAGGGCTGCATCGTTAGGATTAAACCTGTGCCAAGTGGAGATTCCTGCTGCTACTACATAGGTATTATGATTACCACTACAGAACTATGGTTGGAGCTTTATGATTTCCTATTGAGGCCTCAGCAAGTCGGCTCTGGCTGGTTCATTGACTCTTGAAGGGGAGACGGCACACGAGGGAGGGGTGAGTACAGTGCGTCTGCAATATGATTGCTTACGGAGCCACAAAAGGACAGTCTTTTTCGACAGTCCTTCTCTGGACAGAAAACGGTTATATCTAGACATAAAAGCAAAGCAAGGACATGAATTACTGAAATACCTAAGGACATGGACACATTTGATCAAAGTAGCCACAAAACACAACTCTAAACCTAATGTAACAACAAAACACTGACATGACTATTAGTTCCAGTCAGCAAAGAATTTAACACTTGATAAAGGTGTCAGCAATGAAGGAATAAAGGCAGAATAAAGAGTACTCATTTGTCATTCTCTTTCCACAAAGAGAAAAACTTATCATGCACAGCAGAAAAACATTTTTTTTAAAAGCACAACGGAAAGCTGCGGAAGTTGGCTCTTTGACTTATAATTGACACCTTTTGAAAGATTCCATCAAGATGACAAAACGAGTTTGTGATTGAAACTTCCACACTCGAAAAGGTTCACACGTCGGCCACATTTCACACTGAATGGAATCGCAGTGAGGTAAAAATACACTCAGACGAAGTCCCAGACACCAAAACAGACAGACAGATGGACAGTTAAAAAGAATAGAAATAGCCTATTCTTCACTGTTGTATGCTCCCATATAACCTAGTTTCAACTTCCTGAAGATACAGGAGATGACAATGAGACACATAAGACATAGATGAGAGGAAGTCAAGAGTCATGTATGCTATACACTTTTGTGGTGAAACACAACACCTTTATCCCCCCCATATATATGTTAATGCAATCAGTCCCGGTTCTGATCTCTCTCCTTTCCCTCCTCTCTCTGTGTCACCACGTCTCTCTAGGATAATGCATACCCCTCCTGTGCTGAACTCAGAAGCCGCCATGAGCAACGTTACTGTCCTCGACACCTCGGAACCCTCTGACCTTGATATGACCCAGTCTGCCGCCCCCTACCCCGTCAGCTTCCAGGTACACGCTCACATCACGTCTATTTTCTTTACAACTTAGTTCCACGTCAGTTATCGTGATTAAAGCAGTTAACACAGAAAATCTATTTTCACGATAAAAGCAGATTTCACGATTAAAGCCTACAGTTGAAGTGGGAAGTTTACATACACCTTAGCCAAATACATTTA